>NC_049210.1:3613659-3861159 GCF_013347855.1 Anguilla anguilla | reverse complement strand
ATCTCACACTAGGCTCGGCAGCACACGATACTTGCATCTGGTCTACTATTAACACCACACCACCCCGGCTTATCTGAATAAAGATTTCACATGAGACGCTTCCGTCCCTCCCCGTACATCTCAGCATATTATCAGGGGAAACATCGCTACTGTTAGCATTGTAAACCCCACGTTGTTTGCAGTGAAAAGATTCCCGAGGAACTGCATTTTCTGGAAGGTCAGCGTATAGCGCGCGTGGGAACCATAAACGCCCATATATGGACACTCCGGCGGTTTGTCTCGTTGCCGCGGACACTGGCGAGTCACATGCGGGGGGTGGTGGGGGGGGGGGGAGCGCGGAATCTGGCTGGGCGGGAAAACTCAATCGACACGCCGCTCAGACACAACAGAGCCTGCCGACGGGATCAAACGCTGCCAAACTAAAAATAAATAAAATAAATTAAACGAGAAACACCGTATCCTTTGCTCAGCACTTCGTGATATGCAGCAAACTTGAGAATGCCCAGTAAGCCGGTATCACGAGCGTTTTGTGTATCAAACCGGTTTCATGTTTTCGAGAGAGATCCAGACCGCCCCAACCCCGAAACAGGGCCTCAGCCTGTGACTCAGACCTTCGCTCAGCGACTTTTGCGAAAATCTAATTGTGAAAACGTTCCGAAGTGACTGACTTGGTTTTTTCGTTAGACAGAAAACAGCCTCCCGCTCGCACAAACAGTCGCAGTGAGGCGTGCCTCCACACGCTGCACCTTCTCAGACCCGCGGGGCTCCGGAACAATCCGAGGCTCCCACGTACTCCTGGGACGGTTCGCTCGGTTTCTCCTCTCCCGACACACCCTCGTTTATAAAAAAAAAAAATCCACACAAACAAAAACGGCGTTTCGTCACCCTGCCCGTATCGAATGTCCGACCAACAGGCCCGATTCTCGGCCTACGAATGCCGAAAGAAAAGAAAAGGGCTTTTTATGCTAACCGCGATCGCATGACGTCACCCTGCAACGAGCCCTCAAAAGCCTAGCGGCGCGAACAAAGCTTCAGGATTGTTCTGCTGCGCAACGTTTGACGATCCCTAACAGAGCAGACGACCGGCCTTGAGGACACAACAGGGGGGGAGTACCGTTTAACCCCACCAGGTTTTTAAAGAGACCCTTTCAAGTTAACTCCAGCTGTTTTGGAAGCGACTCTAAAAATCTGATTCTTCAGGGACTTCAGCAAAAAAAAAAAAAAAAAAAGCAACAAAACAAATGTGCTGCTCAAATATAAATGAACACCACTGATATGGTGCAAGAGATCCGCTGATTGGACAGAGCGAGGGATCCACTGATTGGACGGTGTGAGAGATGCACTGATTGGACAGTATGAGGGATCCACTGATTGGACAATGTGAGAGATCCACTGATTGGACAGTATGAGGGATCCACTGATTGGACCGTGCAAGGGATCCACTGATTGGACAGTGTGAGGGATCTACTGACTGGATCGTGCGAGGGATCACCACGTACAAGAAGAAACAACACAGCCCTGCCCATGGTGGAGGGGCGTCGCTGGTACAGACGGTACCTCGGACAGGAGCAGAGAATACGCTTACTCACTCCAAATAAACAAAAAAATAACGAGTACACGCAAAACACAAAAGAGAAAAGAAAAAAGAGAGAGAGAGAGAGAGAGCAGCTGCCTCAGCAGTAAATTCAGATGTGGATGGATTATGGGGTGTCACAGTGCCGGGCGGTTAATTGGGGGTGGGGGCGGTGGGGGGGGGGGGGGTTGGAGGGTGTAAGAGCACCAGGGCCAGAGACAGCACAGAGCCTCTGCCCCCTTCCACATCCATACGAGGGAGGCCCATACAGGCTCCACTACATCTCCCCTTCTCATCTCACCCCCCAAGGGAGAACTCCTGGGAATAGACAACACAGCCGAGACCCCGCCCCCAGCCCCCCCACCCCCACCCCTTTCTCACTCAGCATTCAAACACAAGGGACTGAAACTCCACCCTCTTCACTTATCATCAGTGCGTACAAATACAGTAATCGGGAAAGCCACCTCACAATAAAAAAAAATATATATATAATAAAAATAACTAAAACCGAAGAACCAGCTGAGCATTCCCCTCCATTAGCGAATCCAGGACAGGCCACCACTGGGCAAACCCATCCCAGCCTTCCCGAAACAAGCCACAGGAGACCAGGAAGAACCACACAGCCAATCAAACAAGCTGCACGAAAACAGGAAGAACCACACAGCCAATCAAACGTGCCACAGGAGAACAGGAAGAACCACAGAGCCAATCAAACATTTCACAGGAGACCAGGAACAACCACACAGCCAATCAAAAAGGCTGCATGAAAACAGGAAGGACCATACAGCCAATGAAACGAGCCACACGAGACCAGGAAGAACCACACAGCCAATCACGCTTAGCTTCACAGGGATGCCCGTCTTCACATGTAGCAGGCTGCTCACCTCTCGAGCAGCAAGTATGAGTCAGTCGCTGCCAGACCGCCCTAACCACACGTACAATTTATCTCTAGCATGCAAGCAAATTTCCCGTTTTCCAAGAATGCTAATAGCCATTAGCTTGTTCTGCAGACACAAAAAAACAAACCCACAGGACAGAGAGGAAGAGGTGAACCAGGAACCACCAGAGTAGACGGGCCCAGAGGTGACATGGGAACACGAGGGGGGGTTGGGTTGGGGGGGGGGGGGGGGGGGCGCATGGTTTTGGGGAGCGCGCTCACCTTGTGCAGGGGGAGGACCAGGAAGGCTCCGCCGCCGCTGGCCTCGATGATGATGGCGACGAATTTGGGGTTGACGTTGCAGAAGGAGCTGTCCCAGGTGACGCGCGAGACCCTGATGTCATCGTAGCACTGGTCGTTCTTCACCGCCTGCCCGAAGACGTGACGGAACTTGCTCTGTCGCACCACTCGTCTGAACATATCTGGGGGGGGGGGGGGGGGGTTAGAAGGGCGAGGCGGGGAATCACTTTATTGCACTTGTACTTCAAAGCTTCCGGTGTTCATGGCGTTGTGGTGTTCATATCCCTTCAGGATTAAACTGTCACGCTATCTTTTTGATGATTAGCTGATTTTACTAAATCTGATCCTATAAATGTTTTGACGCGAATGACAAGACGACACGGGATAAGGATTATTTATTATTATTATGATCATTACATGTTCTTCATGAAATTGGCACGCTTGTTAACCAAGCAAATAAATTAACACAGTTTGAGATTGATTATTATGCAGGCTACGTTGCGATTTAAGCTTATGGTAATTCTTGAAAGCGTTTACTTTCTCGCGTATTTACGTGAGCTAACAAAATATTACCAAATTAAGAAACTGTAAAAGGTCTCTCACCAAGTATTCACTTACCCATAATGAACAGTCCTGAAAAGCGTGCAATACACGATGTAATCCCACTGCAGACTGCGAGAGCTAATAGGAATACACAGCTTTTACCAAGCCTTTGCGCGTCACAAACGGAACCAGTTGAGACACGTTACGCGCCGCGCCGTGCTGCTTCGCCGTGCTGCTTACGCGACGCTTACGCTACGCGTGCGGTGGGTGCCCGGCGTAAGTCTACGAGGTCGCCGAGCAGGAAGAACGGGAAATTTGAGTTCCGCGCTGCCCTCGCGCACACACTGCACACAGGAACAAGGCCACGAAAGCAAACAAAGATAATACAGCAGACGCGGGACAGCAAACTCAACTCAACGCAACACAACCTCCACTGGGTCAAAATGCAGTCATTCTGCTGTCATTCTCATTAATGAATGCATCAACTGTAGCAACCCGCTGCAATGTCCACAGCTCAGATTGTTAGCTCAGGGTTGGCTAGGGAGCTGGACGACAATTAACACCTCATTCCCTCAGAAGTGCCAAATTATGATCGGTGCAATCCATGCAAAAATAATACGCAGGTACCAGGTGAGGGGATTTTGTTGAGGACAGTTTCCCGCAAAGGTGGGAAGGCTTTGACGGTTTGAATAAATAAATAAATAAATAAATAAATAAATAAATAAATAAATAAATAAATAAATAAATAAATAAATAAATAAATAAATAAATAAAATTGCCAAAGCCCCAGTTGTAACCTTGTGTTTCTGTTGTTATGGAAACAATGAAGAAAAGCAGCTTAACCTATCCTGCCCCGGGCAAATTGCTGCATTTGATTTGCAAGTGGCTGATTTACAAAAATGATGCGTACAAACAGAGCGGCTCTCTTTAGAAAGAAAAAAAAAAAGAGGAGGGAAAAAAAAAAAAGGGTGGACGGACCAGAACAGCAGTTCACACAGGTTTCCACACGGGGGGGGAGTCTCCTGAGAACCAGCCCCTCCCACCTGAATGGTTTTGCACTGGGAGACCTGTGTGTGTGTGTGTGTGTGTGTGTGTGTGTGTGGCAGTTCCACGTTCCCCGCCCATGTGCTGAAGCTGTAGGCTTTTTCCAGCAGCTCCCGCATCCTGAACACGTGGAGCGGCCATCTGATCTTCAGCTGATCTCCACACACTCCGCCACTCTCTGCTGATCATCAGCTGATCTCCATACACTCTGTCAGTCCCTACTGCTCTTCGGCACCAGCTGATCTCCATACACTCCTCCACTCTCTGCTTATCTTTAGCTGATCTCCACACAAAGGATTCTGGGAACTCGTTACAAGCCGGCATCGTAACGATCGGCAGCCGGAAACTCGATAAAAAAGTTCGGCGCTTGCGTTGTTTTTTTTTAAAAAGCCGCGTTTGTGCGCGACGAGCCGAACACACACTCCTGGGGTTAATTAATGGACTGCGAAGGAGAGAATTAGGGACTCCCAGACAAAGCCCGTCAGAGCATCCAAAGACCAGCTGTTCGCGCATTGCTAATTACCCCGCGCGAATCCCCCAACCCCCCTGCAGTGAAAAGTGAAAAAGACAATCCCGGAAAAAAATCATTTCAGCTCTTGTTCAACTCGACCGGTTTGGCGCAGGAAAACCCCAGAGAGAGAACTCCACGCCCCAAAACGGATTTAAGAAATTTATACAAACGACGTAGCAAGTTTTTAAGTGAATCACAGGAGCCAACAGAGGCCCTGATACCAGCGAGGCTAGGCTACGAGCGCAGTGCGCGGGCCTGCATAAGAACCCTTCACGCGCACGCCTAACAAGGTGCGAGTCGTGCTTCCTGTGACACGGGCTCATGCTAACGGGAAGCGCTAACGTGCTAAAAGCTCATTTACAGGCCATTACAGACGAGTTTAACTGCCCCCAATTTATTTTTTATTAGTGTTTGGTTTTTTTGCCAAATCTCACACAGTGCCAAAAATAAAACACCTCTTTTTACTGCTCGACGCTGGCACTGTTTTCTCTGGGGAGGATTTTATTTAATTATTTATTGACTTCCCATCTTGAAAACATGTTTTCGGCAGCTGCCATTTCTCAAAGCAAATTTAAAAATGACCAACCGAAATAAAAATTTTAAAAAGGGGTTTTTTTTGTTTTTGGTTTTTTTTTTTTTCGTAGTCACCCGGGCTAAAAACTCACACGTTGTAAAAGTTGGTCCGTGTGGCTGCGGCGGCTGCCTCATAAAACGAGATTTAAAGCCCCTTTTACAGCAGCTCCACTTCAACGCTGCTTAGTCTAAACGCCGCTCGCCCTCCAGCCCGGCCAGTCACGACATCCTCCAATCAAACGCGCCGACGATCAAACAATCCTCCAATCAAACGCGCCGGCCCTTCGCTGGAGAGGGTCACAGCGAGCGGCTGGCACGGGTCACATCAGTACTACTCTGGGATTACATTACATTACAGGCATTTAGCAGACGACCTTTCGGTTACAAGCCCAGTTCCTTACCCACTGTGCTACACTCCATCCTAGGAGTGACCCTTTTCAACAACCAATGCACTACGGCCTGTAAAAAGAGTTTAGTAAGTGTAATAAGTACACATGAGCGCATTGACAAAAGCATGATGCAAACATAACACACACAAAATTAAACATTCATACGCCCACATTTTATTTCTCGTGTAGGCTGCTATAACTGGTATATAACAGGTAACTATGCCGTTGGCAGTTTGAAAAACACGACCTTTGTTGTTTCATGGAAAACTACTTACAACTAATTTCAGTGAACAATCAACCCGACGATTACAGACGACAATGAACTGTGAGTTTAATCCCAGAATACAAGAAGGCCGAGCGGGAACTACAGTAAACTGCCCGGGCAAACTAGAGCTACTCGTCTGGAAAGTGATGTTCATAACTCATTATAACCAGAACTTGTTATGGAAACTAGTCAACGGTTTTAAATTTACTTTGAATGTGTTTAGCTTGTTATTTCGAGCGGCGTGCTCGAAAAAAGCAACCTGCATATTCAAATTATGTTTTTCGAACGTCAAAGGCTCTGGCCCAACATTCAAAACATTACTATGGGTTTTTTCCTGGGGCTCCTGGAGACTGAGGCAAATTTCAAAGGTTCCTACAAAAACGAAGATGACCTAAGCAGAGGGAAAAAACACAGTGGTTCATTCCATCCCGGAAAATGGTCAACTCCACCACCACCAATTAAATTGTTGTCCGGCCCAATCAGATCTCTAAAAAAAAAAAAAGCCCACTGAGAAGATTTATTGGGTTGTATCGAGTTACAGAATGCAAAGTTCCACCAGGGAAATAACCCTTAGGCTCAGGGTTAGAAGCCACAATCATGTGGAGAACCTTGTTTGACTCCTAATGAACAGGAAGCCCTCTTCGGCAAGGTGCCAGACAAGCGTTAGTTTACAGTTTGGGTTTTTTTTTTTCGAACATTTTTCTAATTCCAGCCCAACGCAGGACTGCATAAGGAACACAGGTCCGAGAACGTTAGTATTGCGGGGAGAACCTTCGACTTTGAAGGTCTTCCAAAATTTATCAAACAAATTCTTATCTTGGTTGCTTGTCTCTTCGTGACACTAAATACCACAGAAATCTGCTGCCAAGGATAATATTCAAAATAAAACCGCATGTAGATTTGACGCTACAGCTGATGCGATCCGAGTTGTATTAAACCTGCAGATTAAATAAAATCTGGAGTGTCTAAGGTTGCACGTAAACCTGGGAGCAGTCAAAACTTGAAATGCAGTATCACTCCTGACCAAATTGTACCAATAAACGCAAAGACCATTTTTAATTGTGTTGCGGGTGGGGTTTTTTTTTTTTTTTTTTGGACGATTTCTATAGGAGACTTGGAAAAAAAAACAAACACTTAGGCGACCCACCTGAGACATTTCAATGCGGGACAAATCCCCTATCTCTAACGAGGAGCCGTCCCGCCATTACCTCACCCCATCTCCCAAAAGAACCAGGCCTTTCAGAGAGAATTTCCACTGTCAAAGGGGCAGAGACCACAAACGTCCCGTGGGGAAAAGAACCTCGGTCGCCACCGCGCACCCCAACCCGAACCCGCCGAGGTTTTGGATTCCAGCGAGCGTACCCCCATTTCCCACCCACAGCATTACGCCCCAAATTCAGAAGGGGCTCAGGGACCTCCTTAATAATGGAGAAGAGACAGAAAAAAAAAAGCACAACCTTTTAATATTTCATATCAGCCGGACGCTTTTTAGAGTGCCCTTTCTCACCACGCCCGTCGGAATCGATCTTCCTACGGCGGCGATCGAGACACCGCGTTTAAGCTTTCTTCGCGGGTCGCCATTTTGTGACGGCGGCAGGACCTAGGCTTCGCCGGGGGGCGAAATCAGTGCCGCGGGGACAAAACGGAGAGGTTTTTAACGGCGTCGTCGCGCTCCGCTCGATTCGCCACGACTCTGTCACGACAACACACGGACAGCCGGGTTTCTGGCATTCCCCGCCAGTCAGCGATTTGCTCGACAAAAACCACCACCCCCCACCTCCCCCCCCCCCACGCCCCACCCCCCCCACGCCGAGCGACGCGGGAGCTAAACCGTGCGTCAGCGGCTTCTGAATGCGCCCGATTTAAGCCGCTCGCTTCACACTGTATTATAAAAGAGAATTGTGCCGAGCGGCGTCGGGTCAAGGCATCGGTATTCATCATTAAAGGGAATAAAACAGGACTTTTCTTCAGCCGATTGTGCGTGTGTGTGTGTCTGCCTGTGTGTGTGTGTGTGTGTGTGTGAGAATTGTCTGAGCGATGTCGGGTCAAGTCATCAGTATTCATCATTAAAGGAATAAAACAGGACTTTTCTTCAGCAGATTGTGTATGTGTGTGTGTGTGTGGGAGTGTGCGTGTGAGAGAGTGTGTGTCTGTGGGACAGCCGGCATATGGAAATAAAAAATGATTTTAAAAACCGAAAGGCAAGCACAATGCTCCTTTTGTACTAATCAGGCAATTTATGTCACTGTGAAAATGCACGTACACGGAACGCAGAGTTCCACTTCCTCTGGTGTTACCTTTAAAAGCGCTGTGCTTTCCAAACGGCTGCACGCATATCAACTGCGCTAAAATCAGGATGATGGGGAACACAAAAACTAGCCTCGACCGGGCCAACTGCCCGCTACACTTCCTCAAGTCTAACACACTTATCTTCCACCGTTTCCATAACAACTAATTCAAGATTCCCTTCACACATTTTTTAGAAGAAAAACCCAGAGATGCTCGGTTTAAACATCTGAGGGAGGGGGGCCTGCTGGGGGGGGGGGGGCTGAGTAAGCTCGTCACACAAAAGAAAAAAAGAGAGGAGGAAAAAAAAAAGTTTTAATTCATGAAGTCCAGCACTGAGGCGTTTCTGCTTCCTCATTAACCAGCAGCAGAAGGAGATGCCTCTACACAACAAGGCACATTCAGCATTCCAGAAGGGAGCAGGCCACACGTTTTCAAGGATTCCGATTGGCCGGAGCTGCACCAATAGGCAGGCACCACTCCGCTGCACAGGCTGCAGAGCTCCAAAGACCCCCCCAGGACACAGTAGCAGTGGAGCACATCACTGAAAACAGACCAACTCGCCCCCCCGCCCCACCCCCCGCGCGTGACTCAACACTGCAGCCACGCAGCAGGGGGGACAGGAAGTAGAGCCAGACGGGCCCCGGAGCAGGAAGCCCTTCCTGTAGCGGAGAGGGGAGGGGGGCGGGGCTTCGCGGGCAGATGTGGACAGAGAGATACGCCACGCCGCGCGGCGCAGAGCCGAGCCTCCAGATAAGGGCCGTGCGGCAGACTGCCGGCCTGTCGTCGCTGCTTCAGCTCCCAGAATTCCACACCGACGGCACCCACGGGTGGCGGCCCGTACGTGCGGCCCCCGGAGTCTCTTCAGCGAGCAGGGCGTGGCTCAAGCAGGGCGTGGCTCGGAGCAGGGCGTGGCTCGGATTGGCTCAGACCAGCTCTTTTGTGCTTATCGCTGTTTGTTTGCCCCCCCCGCCTGGGCGAGGCTCCTGTGCGTTTATGGCCTCGCCAGCCCCCCCCCCCGTACGACCGCGGCGTCTCCGGCCCCACACGGGGGTTTGTCTACCGCCGCCATTAATCACCGCGCAAAGTGCAAAGGCTCCTCAGGAACAGGAAGCGGCCTCGTAAAAACCCTCGGCCTGCTATCGCGATCGCGATTGCTACTCCGACTAGCTAGAATAACCACCGCCGTGATCGCCAACCGCCAACTGCCAACTGCCATCGCCGTTCCTGCCTCTGAGAGGACACAGGCCTAAGGTGAGAGAGTCACACCTTTCGAATGGCAATCTACGCCCAGTTATCCAACAGCGGGTTTAGTGCGCTGGCTTGCAGCTGCGGTGGGGAAAAACAGGATATCCACGCGGGGAGAGAGAAACCCGCCACTGCAGCAGCAGCAGCCCCCCGTTCACAGCTCTCTGGTAACAGGCCTGATATCCTGTATGACACACACATACACACGGAGCGGCTCGAGAGAGGGAGAGGGAGAGGGAGAGAGAGGGGCAGAGGGGGGCGGAAACAAGCGAGCGAGAGCGTCCCCTCTTTTCCGAGGACGACGGCCTCCCCAGACAGACTGGGCGGCTCCGGCTCCACTGCCGAGCGGCACTGGGACGCCCCCCCACCCCCCCGGGCTTTAGGGGGGTCACGGCGGTTACACGCCACTTCCTCTCGCTGCGGCTGGCCTCGCAGCCACACCGTCAAAAGAAACCTGAACAGAGCCGCTTTCCTGCTCCGGCCCGTGAGACCCCTCCATTCTGGCTCTGAGCCGTGAGACCCCTCCATTCCGGCTCTGAACTGCTAAACTCCTCCATTCTAGCTCTGAACTGCTAAACTCCTCCATTCTGGCTCTGAACTGCTAAACTCCTCCATTCCAGCTCTGTGCCGTGAGACCCCTCCATTCCGGCTCCGAGCTGGGACACCTATGCATGGGAAGGGGAACTGGTTCCAAAGGAAAATGTTTTGAAGACGGGGGGTTCGGGGGCTGGTGGGGAACCAGCTCTATTGTGAGAAAACATGTTATTTCTGGCTTTTGCTGAACGTCTCTCTCTCAGGGATTTGTCACTGTAATATCATAGCCTGTGCTGTAATTATGGCTGCAGGGATCAGCTTCAAGCAGGAATTCAGAAACAAAAGGTGGTCACCATCGAAATCAGCCCAAAAAAACGCTTCGGACTCAAAGTTTCCGTTTTCCCCATAAACTGGTCGCTGTTGCTATGACAACAACTTGTGTACCAGCCAGTGAAACGATGCAAAGAGATTCTAGGTTGTTCATAACAAGACACAACCGCCCCCCCCCCCCAACAAAAAAATAAAAAAAAACATTTTTGCACAATCACAAAGACAGGAAAGATGAGGGCCGTGGACCGAGGGTTTTGGGATTACCAGGGCGTGTGCGCCACTGTCGGAAAACTTTCCGATGCGCTGTCCCTTCCCACCGTTTCCATGGCGATGTCCTTTCCACCGCTGCGCTCACCTGACCCCTCTGGGGTCAGTGTACGAGGTGCACAAGGAGAGGGCGTGAAGACTGGGGGCGCGACACTGCGGGTGAAAGGCAGAGCTTCCCGAGCCACACCAGGCAGAGCTGCGGAAGAGCGAGGTGACACAGCGCTGTGAGATTTACTGGACTTCACGGCCTCCCCGCGAGCGGGGTAAGAGCACACACCGCAGAGTCGCTTAGCACACCTGCGCGAGGGCATCCCGAAATGCAGCTCCTGCACGATAAGGAGCCAGGGAAACCCACTGCTGCCAAAAACGACCAGTTTATCACCAGCGGTGCATCTAGGAGACGCCTTCAAATAAAAAATTCAGACAAAGCGCAAATAAACGTGTTGGAAACTTTGTGAAAAATATTAGCTACCGCCAGCTGGGCTGTGAAAACCTGAAAATGTAGCGAGAGCAAAACTCCACCAAATTAGCCTTCATCTCCCCTCCAGCAGAGCCCTGTAGGGCTTACCTAGAGGCCCAGGACAGGCCTGGGCACTGGAATTCAAGGTGAAGACACTCCTTGGTGGTGAACTGCATGCTGGGTAATCAGGCTCAGCATTCTTGCTCACCATGTCATTTGGTTATGGTTCCTTGCAGAGTGTGTGTGTGTGTGGGTGTCTGTGTGTGGGGGACTGTGTGGGTATGTGTGTGTGTCTGTCTGTCTGTGTGTCTGAGTGAGTGTGTGTGAGTCTGAGTGTGTGTGTGTGTGCGTGCGTGTGTGTGTGCGCGTCTGTCTCTGTGTGTGTGTGTAAGGTGGGGCACACACACAACTCTCAGAGAGAGTGAGAGGGGGAAAGAAAAAAAAAGGACAAAAATCCCCTGTCAGCTCACACCGATGACTCACCGATGTCCAAATTTGAAACATCACCTCAGCTCCTCTGCCAGGTTGTAGAGTAAGCTCGTCAAGGAGCCGTTTACTAACAGTAAAGTGTTGCCTAGCAACATCGCTAAAATTCCAAAAGGAGGAGTCGGGAGGGGTTGAATCGCATTCAAAACAGAGGTGGAGTCAGACGAGTGAGGGCACAGAGTTTGAATGGCCTTTTAAGTACAAAAAATAAAATAATCGATCCGCTTCAGAAAAGGCAAATCAACTGGTTTCAGTGGACTAGTACTGCACACCTCACTGTACGAAGCCTAAACTTCTTTCACCTGTCGAAAAAAAATTTCCTTTACCGTTTTCATGCGTCGGTTTATGAAATCGAGCATATGAGCACATTCTCATGTCTGTGTTTACGGGTTCCATCTCCGTGCATGGCACCACACTCTTACGTAATTCCTGGGTATTTAAGAAATTGCGCAATCCCTGGCAACAGAGTCACAATTGTGGGCGTGTACGACTACAATAATTAGCTATCCGACTGGCCAATTACATGCACCTTGGGCCTATTTTGAATGTGTTGGTAAGCAAACAGCCAAATAAAGGTTCTCATTAGCAGTTATAATGCAAGGTATGTTATATTATGTTCCAAAGGCCACTGTTGGTTCAGAATTACCGCTTAGTCAGAATGGTGAAACCACAGTCTACCTGTAGCTCTTTCACAATGTCCAAGCCTGACAGGAAGTCACCAAAGATCCACCCAGAATTAATTCCGTAAACTCATAAATAATCACTACCCGTTATTCCTCGCTGCGTATCCAGGCCTCACTTCCTCCTCCAGCAGGGCACTGTTCTTCAGCAGAACTTTTGTTCAAGAAGTTCCGTTTACCACAGAATACATAATCACATATTTTCAGGGAAGTATTTATTTAATTTTTTTTTTAAATGCTTGTTTTATGTGTAGCAAAAAGTTGAAATATGTCGAGCACTTATTTATAGAGAGCGCACAACTGCTACGACCCTTTTGAAGAGAGGCCCGGAACTTCTGAGAAAGCAGGGCCGGTGGTTATCAGACAAGCGGCTTCTCTAGATGGATTAGCAGAGAAGAAAAAGAAAGAAAAAAAAACAGAAAGAAAGAAAACAACAAAAACCTGGATGAGGCCAGACGAAAAAAAAAAAAAAAGCAGTTGTTCCAAAATCTCCACGAGCTTGTCTTGGAAAACCCAGGAGCGGACAGCGGCGCGGCTAGCAGGAGAAGGGCCACCACGATTTCGACACGTGCGTTTTTCAGCGCGAATAACGGACGACCCGTCGCAAATACCTTCCGTGGTTGCCAAAGCAACCCCGCACGCGGCGGCGAGACTAAGCCTCACCCCGGTCTCCAGAACCGCTACCATATAAGGGCACGGGCAGGACTCCGGGGCCCGTTTCTCTCAGAAATCAGAAGCCGCGAGGGCCTTCTGATGACAGCGCGTCCGTCCGCCACAGGAAGCAGGATGCGAGCGAGCGAGCGAAGGCTCGACGGGCTGTCACGAGGCGAGGGGGGGGGGGGGCGGGGTTTCTGGAATCCACGGCTCGGGAAATTAAACCAACATGCAGACGGGTTCGCGGCTTCATAAAGAGACGTTTACGGCTTCCTGGCGCACTGACTCCACTGCATCGGCATGTAAAGTTTGAGGCTTCTTCTTCCTTTTTTTTTTGCCTGAGGAGGAGTTACTTTCCTTAAAAGTGGCCCAAGATAAGCGCTGCATTGATCCGTTAAGGAATTTTTTTTGTTTGTTTTTTATTTGTTTAGCCTTTTAACTTCCATAATCCATAAGGAAAAAACTGAATGAATGTTGGAGTGTCGCCATGGTAGCAGCAGTGCTGTGGGCGGGGCTTGTAGTTGCGCAATTCCAGAACCAAGTTAGGTCAGACCTTATGAGCGTGGCACAACATCCACTTCAGAAGACATTGTGTACTGCGAAAATTGACACCAAGACACATTATTCCCTCTTTTACACCCCCCACCCCCCCCCCCCCACACCCACTCCTTGTCCTACAGGCCAGCTGTAAACTGGACAGAAACCATGACGCCATCCTGGAATTCTGGGAACAGACTGCAAGGCCGGAGCAAGCTCCTGGAGCGCCTGGAAGAACGGGCACGGCGGACCGCTTGGGAGGGAATGCTCCGGAATGCGGAAGCCCCCCCCCCTCCCCCCCGTTTGTTCTTTTATCAATTAGCCAAGTTTTCCCGAAATAATTCCGCCGGAATAAATGGAAAACAGGGCGAATTGGAGCTGCCACATCAAACGCGTTTTGTTTCAAAAACGACCATCGATGGAAATATTCACAGCAGGCAAGCAGATGTCCACCAAAATAAGAAAGAGAAAAAAAAGGCCTGTTGAAGCGAAATCTCTTTTTGGTCTCCCCGGTTGGACCCGCTCAGAAAGATAAAGCAGAGAGAGTCATCCGCTCGGTTCCTGCAAGATGGCGCCTCTCGCTTTGAAGGAACGCGACAAGCGAACAGGCCGACAAGACGGCACCTCAAAGCTTTCAGCGCGCTTCCCACAATGCACACTGACGCGTGGCAGAGACGCACAATCTGGCAACCGTGGGAGAAAAGAGGGTTGTGGGGGGGGGGATTCGCAGATGCGGGCCATGTCAAACTCCGCGCCAGCATGAAAGACAGGTAGACCTGTCAGCACCCAGCTAAGATCACGAGTAGGCGGTTAGAGTGTTCTTCACGGAACATTCCAACGCTGATGTCACAATCACTACCGGAGATTGAAAGTGATGGGAGTTCTAGAACACTGACTTTGAATTTTGAAAAGCACATTCCAAAACAACCCTGCTCTTCCAAAGGGAGCTTTCTCCCCTCTTGCCGAGGTGAAACAGGAAGCAGCGTAAATTTAAAGCGTTGCGACAGGGTTCTGCATTACCACCCACCATCTCTTTTTTGGGGGGGGGGGGGGGGGGGGGGGAAGACTTTTATTTTATTAAACACGTCTCAAAAAATCGTAAAGCGTAAGAAACCGCGAATCTGCAGATTCTGAACCCCGGGAGGTCTGTCGGTGGCGCCCGGTGAATTCCGTCATTTTTACCAGTAACTCCCAGGTCTGTGAGTGTGCAGCTGGCGGTAGGTTAGCTGGCTGTTGTCCTGCAGCTCCATGTTCCTCTGGTGTGCACATGTGGCAAAGTGCTACCCGCTACCACACACAGACTCCAGAGCTCTGCTAATCACGCCGCAGGAAGTGGGGGAACGGCGCGTAACAGCTCCTGCGTGTGTGCGTTCCCCGTACCCGACTAGCGGGAAATTCAGTGGTGAGGTATTCCACGCGGAGGCGTACACAGAGAGCGCAGTTCACCGCGCGCGGGAGATGGCGGCGATTCCACCCCGATGTGGGGGGGGGGGTGGGATGAAAAAAACAGATTACTTCCCCACACTGTGCATTCAAGGCCTCGCGTTGCGTGCGTGGAGCCAAACTGCATTCCCCCCCCTCGCCCCCCCCTCCACCCCGACTCAGACGGGGAAGTAACCGAGCAAGTACAGTAATACTGCGAACCCAGAGGGTCACATGATCATACAGTATGGCACACACACACACACACACACACACACACACACACACAAACACACACGCCCGGGTGTGGAGATCCAGGTCAGAGCAGAGGACAGCGGCTGACCCGTCTCTGACACCCACACGGTCCGTGACCTCCGGGGTTCACACCTCTCCAGTCACGTGTGGTCTGGGTTCCGCGAGTCTAATCACAGGAGACGGGGCTCTCCTGGGGGGGAGGGGGGTGTGTGTGTGTGTGGGGGAGGGGGGGGGGGCATCCGACTGCGAGGGGGGAGCCGGGGGGCTCCCGACACGACAGTGTCAACAAACGCGCTCCGATGTGTTTTTAGCAAACGCGTTCGCATAAGCGATTCAGACGTCTCCCAGAGTTCATGACCTGCCTGACTGAGAGACCCCCCCCGCCCCCCCACTCCACTCCCCGGGAATGCTGGGAGCTGAGCGGGAGAGATGGAACCGCACTTTGCTTAAAGAGCTGTTCGCCAGGGACAGGGGTTCGATTTCTCCATGCACAGCCGGCCCATTGGTCAGACACACACAGGCTCGTGAGACAGCACTGTTGGCATGGTAACGCCTGCCTTGCGAGTGCTCCAGTACACCTCACAGGATATACATATTTGTTAGTTTATTATACACAGCAAAAAAAAAAAAAGAGGAATTTATTTATTTTTAATGCTTCACTACTTTGGTACCGGGCATTGGATGCACCACAAAAATAAAAAAATATCCTGCATGCTGTCAAAAAGCAGGAAATGAAGCTTATCAGCTTCTAATTATATTTCGGGACATTTTTTCCTTTTTTTGGACCCCCAGCCACCCCAACCCACAGCCTCAATCTCTCCTGCACCCACCCACCCACCCACCAACCCACAGCCTTCGACTCTCCTGCAACCAACCCACAGCCTCCACCGCTCCTGCACCCCCCCCCCCCCCCCAAAACCTCCAGGCCTACCCCCCCCACCACCCCCCAAGCCCTCACATCCGCCCCACTCCTCAGCCCCATTCCCCAGCCCCATTCCCCTCCAAGGCCAACAGGGTTACGGCACGTTTATCACTGAGAAACAAAAAATGTCTCACTGCAAAACCAACTACCACAGCACACCAACACTATCTGTACATTAGAACACCGGCCCCACACCACATCCTGTTTTAAAGACAGCTGAACAACAAGAGAACACCAGAATTAAAAAAAAAACAGAACTGCTGCCATCAGAGGTAGGAAAGAAAGGGACTATCAGTTATTTTCTCAAGTCTCTGACACATCCAGAGATACATCCAGTATTCAAATCCGCTGTCATTTTGTGCTCCTTAAAGAGCAACGTGATCCATTTTGAGTGGCTTTTGAGAGACGGATTAAGACACGAAGACACACCATTAACAGTATTTAGGTGACTGACATTCCCCTGCCTAAGTTGTGACATCATCCTCAGTGTTGAAAAGACAGGATTAGTGGGGGAGCTTCAATGGTGGGCAGGCACTGTCGTGTTCAGCCAATTAAATTCGCCGCAGACAGCTCCGGGCGCAGGCCTATTGGACGGCTCGGGTTGAGTGGCGCATTCCCCTGTCGCTGGGCGGAGGCAGTCATGCAAGGGTTCCGTTTCAGAGCGAAAGATTCACAAAGGCTCTGGAGCTCAGGCAATCTCGCTAAAGTTCAGCGTCTGAAGATAAAACCCTGAACCGTGAAGGTCACACCAAGACCAGGAAGTGCACGCTTTTCAAGCTCAGCACAAAACGTATGAAATGTATCCTGTGGTTTTATTTTAGGAAAACCACGGAGCACGTTTAAAACAAAAGGACGACCATTTCCGGTTTCCACCGAGAAGCTGCTGATAAAGCCATTATCACCAAGGGAGTGGACACTATAGTACTGAGAGAGCAATATTGCAAGGTAGCAGAGTGTTTTTTATATAGAGCAGGAGAGCTGATCTAGGATCAGTTTAATCTTTCAGCTTATAATGGATACGATCAGCGTACAGACAGAGAAAGGCTGGTCTCAGGTCAGCATTAATACTGTGAGGTGCTTCATGACTAAAGGCCCAAGAGCTCCATCCTGGTACAACATGTCACTCAAGAGCGCTGCCCTGCCCTGCCCTCTCGCCATATGGACGATCGAATCAGTCTCGTGGCTAACGTGCTAACGTGCTAGCATTCTTGTATTCCCACAGACGAGGCAGAAGAAGCAAACCGCTCTAATGCAGTCAAAGACGTGCCAAGCGACCGCGACACGCGACCGCGTCGCGCACTTCCTGCCGAACGACCTGTGAGGCCAAAGGATCCACAGGTGAGCGTGAAGCCAACCTTTTACAATTAGCCTTCACTGACATTTAGCCAGCTGGATGAAATTTGGATGAGAACAGGCCGTTGGAACACAGGTTAAAAAATAAATAAATAAAAATCAACAGTATAAAAAGAATAAAACAATAAAAAGAAAATCAACAGGACATGAGGTGCGGAAACAAACGAAACACCGCCAGGCAAAGAGGAACAGCAGGCAGTTTGTGGATCACATCTGACTGTAGACTCTCACTAGCCCACTAGCCCCAGCGCTAGCAGGGAGAGAGCGGTAAATTACCGGCAGCCGCCCGGCTCGCCGAACGCCGGCAGTGCGGGTAACACTCCTCAGCTGGAGCTCGAGCCGCCGCCGCCGCCGCCGCTGCCTAATCTGCGCCGGGCCCTTCCATTCTCTGGCTCCTGTGACGGCACGGTTAGCGTTAGCCCACGTTTCGGACCGAACGCCGTAACGTCAGGGAGCAGGAGGAGGAAAGGAAAGGAAAGGACGGGGGGGGGGGGGGGGGAAACCTGTCGCGGAAGGCCCGAAACTACCCTGACGGAGGTCGACACACACACACACCTGAGATTCCACCCATTAAACAGAGGAGAATTCCATTGTGTGTGTGTCTGTGTGTGTGTGTGTGGGACTGAACAGTAAATCAATTCTCAGCGAGGGTTGTTGAAAAAAAAAGAAAAAGGGCCTGTGCCTTGCTGCACACGCTCCCCTTCGGCTAATAAGCCCGTGTAAAAACAGGATACTCCGACAGGAGGATATCCATTTTAATAATGACGGAATATAGGCCAACTTCCTCATCTGGATGGGCTGAGTCAAGGGGGTGGGTGAGGGGGGGGGGGGGGGCAGGGGGTGGAGGCCAGGCCAGGCTTTTAAAGGCACAGCGGTGTAGTTAGTCTGTGTGCAGCTGTGGGATGGTATGCCCCCCCCCCCCGACCCCCCCCGACCCCCCGCCCCATGCATGCATTGCCCGAGGGAACCTCAACCTGATGTCACTTCAATCTAGCTACGCGTCTTCAAACCGTCTGGCACCTCAGCAGACTCCCCGAAGGGCAAACAGGCTGGAACCTCCAACGTTCACGTCAAGAGGAAGACAAAATGAAGGCCTCCAGCGTCTCAATCCAGCTGCTGTGCCAAGAACAGGAATTTGATACCAAAAAAGGTTTTTTTGGTGTTTTTTTTTTTTTGTTTTTTTTTAAACAAGAGTTTTGTTAAATTTACCAGGCTTACTGTGAAACTGTTCCACAAAAACAAACTAGAGTTACCGTCTGAGTTTTTGGGTCACAGACGGAATGTTGACCGAGCGCTGACATCAGCCAGCCTAGCCTGTCTGACGGTGTTCCGATCGAGACGAACGGGCCGCCATTGTTCCAATCGACCGCGAGTGGACGACCGTACAGGGGGAGCTACAGCCAATCAGCTTTGTCCTCTGCCTCAATGTCTTCCATGTGCTTGGAAACCCCAGCCTTTGTGTCAGCGGGAAACGTACACACTGACGCCTCCTAAATCCCTGGGCCAGCCGCTAAAAAAGGGAGAAAAAAAAACAACACCACAAAAAAATCCCCACAGAGCACCATTGTACGTATAAAATTCCACCCAGATTTTCAACTTTTCTCTCTTGACAGATAAGGCGAGTCTCTCTCATCTGGTCATTCGCTCTGAAGCTTTGTTGCTGCACGCCCCCCCGCCCGTTCGTGACAGCATTGAGCAGAATGAGGGGGGGCCACCGTATTCAGCGAAATGCGCCCATTGGCCATTGTTTTAAACCACCGCGGCCCTCAGGCCAAACTTAGCGTACTTTTCAGCTTCCTCTGTGGCACCACATGGCGCACTGGGGGGATATTTTCAATAACAGCTCATCCAGATCTCACTATTGTTTCTGTACAGGCCTGACCAACCCGCGTCACACAAGAGCAGACTCACTTTCCGCACCCCCACCCCCGCCCCCCCAAATTTCATAAGAATGACTCAAATCACATTTGCCCCGAGGAATACGAAATCAACCAAACTAACTCAAACCAAAAAACGAACTCCTGTGAATTATCCAGGGATTAATTTAAGGGGGCACCAACGCATTGCCTGGCATCAGCCCTATGAAGGATCACTCTGCATCTGTGGGTGATGATTCTTCCTTCTCATGTAATGTGGACCAATCCTATGATGTATGAAGTGCAGGGCTGTAATATATGTCCTTGAACACTGAACACTGTGAAAGAGCTGTTGTGTAATGTAAAGTACAACTTTTAAATAAAGCTTTCCTGCTAAGGCAAGCCACACGAGCGTTTCTCAAAGCGGTAAACTGCATCAGTCAAGTGGCAGATTAAGTGCAGGAAAGTGGAAGTGGCAGTAAATCTGATTACCCATCTGATGGGACACCATCCCACTCAGTGCATTACAGTCTTGAAAAATTGACTCGAGGATAAATCTCAGCTACCTGTTCCTGGGAAAGACAAACTTCTTGCGCAGCGACCGCTGCAGCGTTCTCAGAAATTAGGCCTGGATCACGAGAATCCAAGGTCGAAGAAAATAACGCCAAAAACACAGGAATTTACTGCAACGCACGTTCAGCCATTTTCCTCTGTAGGCTAGTTGGATTCTCACCCCATTAGCACTGTACACTGAAACCCCTCTATACTGGACAGAGAGAAGTTTCCTTAAGGGAAATTTCACACATTTTAACAAACACAAAAAACATTGTAAATGCGTTGGGAGTGGACCAGATTAACCCAGGCAAGCCCGTCACCTGATACCTGTACTCAAGCAGCAATAACTGCTCAGACGATGGAACAGGATCAATACACGGGATCCTGCCCTATGGATCTTTTCACTGCAGCACGCTCACATGGCCAGCATTGTTCTTAGGTATTGTATGTCATATTTACTTGGACTTAATTCCCACGTTGCATTCTCAAAATCAGCTTGCTTGTGCCCTAATCATCTACCCTTCTACCCTAGAACTGGCCATAAAACAACCAAGACGCCTGAAGCGTTAAGTATACAAGCATTTCCACTTGAAGCGATTTAAGTTTTTTCCCCCACTTAATCCTGTTTTTTTGGGGGGGTTTTTTTTTTCCTCATATCATCTCTCTTGCATCATCGTTGACCGCTGGTGCCACTGTCAACACAGAGCAGTGCTGTTGCTAGGAGACACACAAGGGTCCAGAGAGCTATCGGAAAGCATACATTTTAATTGGCAGACGCACACTTCTCCAAACACTGGTATCAGCGGGCGCATTTGGCCAAGCATCACAAATGTGAATCAGGCTGGAAGAATCTACCAGCATTCCCCTAGATCTGGGCTATTCATCATTCAGACTGACAAACCCAAACACTCTGACCACCGTCAAGCACAAACGGTTATCGCAAGAGGACTCAGGGGGTCAAAGACTTCCAAAACATCCTCATAAAAGCACCCTAAATCCATTGTTATTTAGCAATTGCTAACAACAGACAAAAGTAACATCTGTGACTGTGACGAAGCTTTAACAGTAGAGTGCACGTTTTTTTTATGCAAGCCTGTCAGCTCCCCGCTGGAGTTAGAGCAGGTTTCAGGGAAGTAACGTTTTTTAAAAAAAGATCCCAAGGGATCAACAGCTTGCAGCTCAACAAGGCTTCTAATGACCGACAACAATACTTTTTTGCAGTTCACAATAGTCCCAAAACCGTTTCCACCCATCCCGTGTCTAAACCCACAGCCATTTCAACATTACACTTAATCCATAACACACGTGGAAAACTTACTTCAGTGTTACCTGGCAATATCGCTTAAAACCGCTCTGCCAAGAGGCTCAACGCGAGTGCATTCATCCCCTTAAGTCCCGAGCTCTTTGGATTCTCGCTCCCTAAAATCTCAGAGCTGACAGAGATCAGGAATAGCGCTGGGAATCTCAGGGCTGAAATATGATAAGACGTCGAATTCTGAGAGAGGTTAGGCTAGGTTCAGCCTAGGTTCGTGCCGCAGACACGCCTTGTATCAACGTGGAGAGGCGCCACACCTTTCACAGACTCATGGACAGGTCTTAAGGTGGAAATTTTAAAAAACAGGTGCTGCGGGATGGAATGAAAGAGAGCCCTCCACCTTAAATACTCTCGACGGCAATACCAGGCTATACGCTTTGAGCAATACAAGGGCCATCTGCATCCTGCGTCCACAATGACTCACGTTTCAGGCCAGAAAATGCCACTCCCTGTGGAGGTTCCACCGTATCCCCGCCAACACCTGAGATTTCGTCCCGCACCACAGCCCCCTTTCTGAAAGGCTGCCTGGGGCTCAGAGAGACGGGGGTTGGCCAATTCCTCAACCCCCCCTTAAAGGCTAATCCCCCCCCCCCCCCCCCCCCCCCCAAAAAAAAAACATCTTCTTGCCAATCTATACACTACAAAAATCAATAGGCTCAATTAAGCCAGCAAAGATCTTGTTGCACAAATTGAGTGCATTTCTCAAAAGTGATGTCATTGGGAACAGAAAATCAGGGAAGATATTTTATTTATTTATTTATTTATTTTACACGCAAAGACCCACTGCAATTTCGCACCACTTTCAAAAAAATTGTCAGTCGCAAATGCAGGGTCTCGTGCTAGGCCTGCATTGTTTTCCTCTTCATGTTAAAAGATCCTTACGTCACAAGACAGTCAGGCTAAAGGACACCCCCTTCTCTTTTACCCCCCCCCCCCCAAATCTGTAATGGTCAGAGCGGTGGCCGATTTCACCAGATGTTCTCAGCAGTGAAATTTTGTACATTTTCTTTTTTTTTTTTTTTTAAAGCACTTTGGCTCGCATTTTTGCAGACCCACAGGGTATTGCGTTACAGAGTAGTGAGAAGGCCGGGGGCACGGGCCTACAGCTGCCCCTAAGGCCGAGCACCATAAAGCGCATTCCCACGGCAACAAGAATTACAGAATTTCTGTCGTTAAGGCCTTTTAATACTTAAATATTATGAGCTACTGCAGGTCGTGTTGCCTGTTCTTTAAACCCAGGCCACCCGTCAACCAAAAAAAAAAAAAAGCCAAGAACCTGTTCAGTCCTAATTTCATAATTCTCTTAAACCATCCCAGTGGCACCAGTGTTATCTTTTTTTTTTAGTCTGACACACTGTGCTGCAGACTGTAAAGAAAGGGATCAGGCATTCCTGTTCAGATTTGGGCACTGCTGGACGAGTTTAATTATTTATGCTGTAGTAGATGAGCCCTGGGTTAGTCTGAATTCCTCTAACAATCTTCAAACATCCGAAGTTTCCCTTTAAAGGTCAGGGAGCAAAAGGGGCGGGGGCGGGGGCGCTGGGGGTTGGGGGTGGGGGGGAGAGACCTTTCGGAGTCCATGGACATACTGGAGGCAAACAAAACTGAACGTGATCTCGGGAACCGAGAAGCGACTAGATATGCAAAGAGATTCAAATTCCGCTCCACGCTGAAGAGCCATCGCAGATTGCAGAGATGCAGCCCACCTTTCACACACAAAGAATGCGAGGCATTCGCTAAGGAGGAATGCAAATCTGTGGTAAAATCATAAATACTGGGGGTGAAGTCGCAGGAATTCGCAGCTTCCAAATGGACGCCCCGAATCCTGCGAGTTGGCACGAGGACCCCCTCTCCGCTCGCGTTTTCCGCTCCACAAACCCCCAGACTGCCCAGCAGACAGATCCCTACATATCACGGCTAATTTCACCGAGCACCCTCCCTGACCCATTTCTCACGTGGCAACAGACCGTGGCGCTACCACGGCGCGTCTGCAACGGAGCCGGACAAACGTTGCCAGGATTCATCTCTTACGGCAGTCCCAGCCAGGCGTGTCAGGGCCAGTGCCAGCGCCCAACTAACCCAGCCTGTAGCCACACTTCCTGCTGGCAAGGAAAAGCCATAAATGGAATAGCTTGTTGGAAGAGAATATACTTATAACTATAAATATATCCCCCCCATCCAACCAGTTTTTCACACAGGTAAACTTTGGAGTGGACTGTCCCACCTCACAGAGGAACAGGAACTCTCTAAATCGCAAATGCAGACAGACTGAAGACTCGTAAACTTTGGCAATCACCACTCATGTAAGTGCTGTTTTAAGTAGGCCGACAGCATTCAATCATCCACCGAGAGCACGCGGCGACAGACACGTCAAGCATCCGGGAAAACCAGCGAACATGCTTTGCGCCCTGTCCAACGGGTCCTCCTCTCGAATTCTCACAGACCGTGAGCATTAACACTACGTCAAAGAACAAATTAGCTGTGGTGTTCAAAGAAACACCATATCCCACAATGCACTGCCCAAACGCAAATCTGAACTCAATCAACCTCAGTCACTGGACATTGGGTGATGCCAATTGTTCTACAAGTACAGAACTTGAGAGTAGTCCTGGGCCATCATAAAATTATGTCATGAAAAACTGACAAAGAGGCTGCGTGAGGTATTGTTTTTTGCCCAGTGCATGCAAATGAACAGTTGGTCATCATATTAACAAACAAAAACATAACTAGTGTATGTCATCTAACCCATAACCGCCAAATAAAACTAACCAAATGCAAAACGGAACAGCAGCCGTTAAAAAGGACTGACCAACAGCATAGGCAAGTCTGCTTACCGTGCAAATATGACCTAGCTAAGCGTATAGATAGGCTGTTCGTGGGTATAAACATCCGCGAGGTTGCGTGGGGTCACCACCGCCACCAAACTCGTTTGATTTTGCAAGGGAAGCATACTTACTGGACATAGCACACTCAACTTTTTTTAAATAACCGTAGTGTACTGCTTCATGTCATGGATGACAGCGAAGAAACTAGGGGGGTGGTCAATGATTAGCCGAGCCGCTCTTAAAACGCCACATACGAAGTGTACAGTTCAGTCATTTACATGCTAGCATTTGCTCCCAGTCCATTCCATACGTGACCCCTTTTCGTTTCCGCGCCGGCGTGCTACAATGCCCGGCCTGACATTTTGTTAATGGACAGCATTACACACAAAAGCCAAACTCATCACGGTTCACGATCGGCGTAAAGTCTATTTACACGCGTCATTTGGCCGAGTGGACTTCATAATTTGTCACCAGTCACGTAATGTTCACTACTTTCCGCTCGCTGTAGTACCGTGCCAGAAGCGCAACAGCGAATGGTATGGGCAGCTCTCGGTAGCTATTTTCTTCGCGATATTATTTTATGAAAGACTGTACAATTCATTGCATCGAGTATACCAAATCCATTCGAATTATTTCACCTCAAAAAACAAAGGAATGGAATTCAGAATGGATTACATAACCGTTTTCCACTGTCAGACACACCTCTGGACACGAGCATGTGGTGCATTAACAACCAACAAATAAGGACAAGGTGGCAGGCTGATTATCTTTATAACTTGGATTACCTGCTCATATTATCACACCCCGACCAAAATATGACCTGAATATGATTTGCCTTGTAGGCTACGTCAAGTCTCGTGCAGATAAATTGATTTTGAGCTAGTTGGCGACCATTAATTCACTCCACATAATGAAATGCAGCGCTTGATTTTCCCTCAGAAACTCAGTTAGACCGGCGATATTCGCCACATTGTAACAGCACTGTGGAAAGCATAGCCACATTTGTTATAACTTTCTCTCTGGATTTGAGTTTCCCCGATTAACCCGAATTCATAGCACAGTCTTAACGAGTTATCTGGCTTGGTAGCTAGTAGTTGCAGGCTCGATGACGGACGAGTCCACACAGGACAGAAAGACAATGTAGTACCAAGGAAGCCAGTGTTTGCTAACCAGCTTTGCGGTTCAAAATAGTTCCGTGGGACTGTTGCAATCCCTCGTTTCCGTAGCGAGCTATTGAGCTGAACCTGGCCAGGTTTCCAGAAGTAACAAACTAGCTACGTCGCAAACTGGCTGAGCGGCAGCACAGAAAGGAATAGAAAACACACTGCCTGCCCACTCACTGGCGTCTGTGTGCGAGCCAACACCTTTACCCGGTATTCATTTGGACAAGCCCTAGCTCATTTTCTCACTACAAATCCGAACTCCCCAAGTGCTGACCGAATTCCTGGCACTAGCTATATGGTCAGCCCTTCTGAGATGAGGATAGCGAACACGCTGGATTTCCAACAACCCAGAAGGAAAAGTACATGCATCCAAGGCTTCATATGCTACGTACTGCTACCATGAAAAACCTCAAAACGCTCTCATTTGGCAGCTGTAAAAGCTTCGATGCTCAGAACTGAACTGCTGCTTCGCTAGCGTAGCATGCTAGCCCATCTTTCTGTGAAACCCAAGAAAAAAATCACTGGGCATGCCACATGCCTCCAAATCGATCCAAGATATATTTGAAATCCAGTCGTAAAATCAGACGTCAATCCTTACCTCCTCAATCAATGTAAAATATCCCCGATGAACAGTGTAAATAATTTAAAATAGTATTTCTCCTGCTGATGATTTATCCGCTCGTTTCCTCCCTGCCGCAGCCGCTGGTAGCTAGCTAATTCGCCTGTTCTTTTTTCCAGATCCCTGGCACGAACGCACCGGAAGCTACGCCCTGGCTCTTCCCCGCCTCCACGTGCCTGAACGAAACACGTTCGGAATTTTGGTGAGCGGCAGCTAGGAGCGCCAATCACGCGTCCCTACGACGCGCCACATCCAACCCTTGAAAACGAAAGGCGGGTGTTGAAATAATACAAGGAAGAATGGCCATAGCGTTGGTCAGCGTCCGTGTGAAACGCTAATGAGCAGTGATGTCCTGTCTTCCTTTCGATCAAAAGTCGTGTCAAGCTGGTTCTTATGGGTGTTGAATTGACACGGAAGGGATTCTATTATTAGGTACTGTCTAATTGTGTTTACTTTGCTAATAGCATGAATTAACATTAGACCACTCGTTCATGGACTAATTATAAAGCTTGCGTGCCATGTAACTGCACGCAAATAATGAAAAGCGACTGAAGTACTTTGTATACACATTTCAAGGTAGTGATATTTACGTCGTAAACAAGCACTGAGCACAAGCAAATCGCCTGTAATCTGCCGTTTTTGTCCATACTCTGTCCCCAAGCACCCGTGGGAATTCCTCGACCCCTGGTTTGGGTAGCCTACATGCTTCAGCTTGTCTGGCATATTTGACCTGCTCTTGTACACGTTGCAGCATTCTTACCGGTGAAACGTCCTCTCAAAGTGCAGTACCTTTTGCCTTATGGAAACACAGAGCTAAGGCGAATAAAGGCGTCTTTTACAAAAATCAAAAAATCATATGTTTATGGGAAGGTCACGTGCGCAAAAAAACCAGACAGGTAGTGACGCACTGTTTGGAACTCTGGAAGGTGTATAAAACGTGTATAAACCAATTTAGAAAAGTGACTCACTGAAATGATTGCGCTCCCATAGCCTCGCCGATTTTTACCCAAATTAGGAAATGGTAGGGTAAAAAAAAAAAACCAGAGTAAACTGTCTACATTTTTTAACTTAGAATTTCCAACAAAATAAAATACATTTTTGCACAAGCCACCAAAACAGATGGCATTTACTCAGTTGAGGTTAGGAAAAATAGGTGAATGCATGCATTTGTTTTTACCTTGGATATATTTTAAGCCAATGACCTCAGGAGAGGGCGGTGTGGGTTCATATAAACAAATATTTAAACCTAATGGAAACTGTACCTTGCTCTTTTTGTGACCTAAACCAAGTTTTATAATACCTGTGATGTTCAGGATATTGTCACTAGTCCCTCATATGCCCCAATATGGTTGTGGAACAAAGTGCTGATGATTTAAAAAAAAAAAAAAAAATTAAAAAAAGAGTTCCAGTTTTAAACACTGTTTTGGTAAGATATTATCACTTTGTTTTTCCTATTGCTCGTGGTTAGTTTCTTTTGAGAGTCTGCAAGCCTATCGATGAATGTTTCCCAAGATTTAGAAAATGTGTACATTTTTAATCCAGCATAAATCACAGTCTGTGAGCCAGACTGAGAAACCACTGAAATGGTTTCACTCTGAGAAAACACAATGCTGCTATATAGCCTATGTGCAGAAATTGTCCTGAGATGGTTGGTTTTTCAAGCATCTGTCTTTAAATTATTTCTTCTAAGCTCTGCCTTCACACAATCTATTGTAGAAATGAGAGGTTTATTGGTAATTAGTCATCAGAAATGTGTACATATTCTTCCAAGTAATATTCCATACATTAAATATAATTTTATAAACTTAATTAACTGAAAAATGAATAATATAAATGTTTTAAATGGCCCTTCCAATGTTTAGAAGCAAGTTTACATATAAAAATATATATGAAGTTTGTATAATAATATGTATGAGGTGAAATTCTATTGCAGTCAGATGTGGTTTCAAACAACAGTTTCAGCACTTCGTTTGTTCATAATGCGATGTCTGTGACTATTTAGTGCTGTTCTGTATTTGAAAATGATTCATCATTGCACTTCCCTTATTGTTATTGCTGCTCACGAATTATTCATGTTTGCACAGTAACGTGCTGTTGTGTTGTGACGTGCTGCCCTTATCAAAATGCCGTTTTTACGTTTGCCACAAGGTGGAGCCATTTTTAGTTTTATTTATGCGTATATTTTTTATAATTTGTATTAACAATGAAACCATGAACTGTTACACATAATTAGCGTTGAGTTTGATCGCGTGCATCTTGAATTTCTGCCCACACGTGCGTTGAGATAAACGGCAAACAGAAATATAAACGAGTGTATGGAAACCTAGTTTATTGCCAAAATTGTAGAATCTGTCTATTTGGTCGTCCTCGTTCAGACCTCAGGGAGCATAAGGAAAATAAATGTGTCACCATCCATTCTCAGCCAGACATTCAGAGATGAGCCAGAGCAATGAATGTGTTGGGATAATAATGGGGGGTTTGAAAGGAATTTAAGAAAAGGAACCACATAATTTCTACAGTTGAGCTGAGAGGGCTGATTGATTCATCAGTACATTCTTCCATTTTGAGAATCCCCACCTCAGAGGTATCAAGCAATTTTCACTGCGAGCCTGCAGCTCACTGTCAATGCTCTTTCTGCTAGTAAACTCCTCTCGTGTAAATCAAGAAGTGAAGGTATGTTGCCTGGACACAATTGGCTGCTGTGCAGTCTAGGTTTAAGTGCCTCTGACGCTCGAGGAGAACAGCATTATCATCCATACTGAAAACCGTTGGCTAATACAGACCCCTTGGGGAGGTCCTTTAAGATGGGAAAGCTAATATAAAAGAAGTCTGTGAGCATTAATGTGGAATTTTATCAAAGCGACTGAGTCACGGTATGGAGTTGTCCAGGATTTCTAAGGCCGTAGTCACACAGTGAGAGAAATTTAGTGTAACTGCCGCAGTTCCTAACCAAGCAGAAGACAAAGGAGGCCGTGCTCAACAGTTTAAAGAAGTTTAAACGTCGGTTTGAAACACTCACGAGCCATGAAATAATGACACTGGGGGCCAGGAAGAGCCAGAGACAGGACAGCAGTACATGCAAGCATCCATTCCTTTGCCTCCCAGCTGAGGCGTATGTGATTGATCACATAGGCTGGCCCAGGTCATTCAGACAGCCACAACCTCCCCTTTCTTTATTTTATTTTGTGTGTGTGTGTGTGTGTGTGTGTGTCGGTATGTGTCCGTGCATGCATGTGTGAGAGAGAAAAAGAGACAATTCTGTTGTTCAGTTTTTCTCTCAGGAACCTTACACATTTCTTGTGATTCATCAGTATAATGCTTGTATGTCTTGACCTAAAAGTGGTATCTTACCCAATGTACTTGCTTATGTGATTGTTTATTGTTGATGATGCCACTGCAGAACAGCTGTGTGGTTCACCTATATTTACAGATATGTCCACCCGGCTATATCACATTACTCAAGCATGCAGAATAGAAGACTCACTGACAAGGAGTCATTATACTCATGCGGTAGTATCTCTTTCTGAAAAAAATATCACAACAGTGAACCACGTCATGTGTAGGTAAAACCATTTTATGTGTCAGTAAGATGAATTAAAATCAATTAACCGTTTTTGTTTGCAGTTTGGTGAAAAGGTGACTGTTTCCCAGTTGCCTGCAGCATCCTGGAGTTAGATTTCACAAGATGCTCTGCCCTGAAAATTGCCTCTACCTGAAGAATGGCCCTAGGTTATGATTATTCATGCTTATCTCATGTCAACCAATAAGAAGGCGAAAAATAAAAACTGGCTGACTTTCAATCAACTTCAGTCCTTAACTTTGACTGACAAAAGCAAGAATTATTGTTTTTCTTCAAAAATAAAGTTTGGTGAGGTCAGTAATCACCAAAACCAATCTGCCAAGTTAGACTAATCTTGACTGAATACAGGCCACTGTTTTTCATTTATATTGTATCGACACGCTCCATAATGCCAATTATAATTGTTCACCTTTTCTGTTGTTTCAGGTTCACTCATTATTTTTATTTTCGTTGGTTCTACTTTGAAGTGTAACCTTTTAAATGGTCTCTATTCATCTTTTCTACTTCAAAACAAATAAGTTTGTCATCTCTATTAATCTTTCATGGAATGCCTTAGGAATGCAAGGCGTGCCTTACCTTTTTTTACCGAGGGCTTCCTCTCGGGCGCTTTTTCCGGAGACTTCTTGGGAACGTCGAAGGCCTTCTTCATCTGCGCTACCTTCACTGACTGCCCCTGCTCGAGCGCTCCGTCCGGCTTCGCCTCGGGCCTCTTCGCCCTGTCCTGCTGCTTGATGTTCTCGTGCATCTGAATGGTCTCCTTTATGAGCTCGGAGACGGGCCTGGTTCTCGTGGCCTCCTGGAGCGTTTCTCTCCCCGGAGCGGAGCCCTGGCCCGACTGGACCGCCCGATTCTTTTCGGCGTCGCTCGGCGACGACGCCCCCGAGTTTCCGTCCCGTCGACTGTTGAGTTTTTCGGCTCTTTCGTTCTGTTTGTCTTCAGGCTGCGGGCGATGTTCCGAAATATTCCTTCCGCTCCCAGGCGGAACTTGTGGGACAGCCTTTCCGTTAGCGTGTGGATTCACAGGTGGCCGAGGATCATCTACTTTATCACCCATCTCCGTTGAGGACGCTGAATGTGCGGCACCCGGGGGCGACGTTGTGTCTTCCTGAGGATGATCCTTGGTTGTCTCTGGGAGAGAGACATGAGCGGTGGCACGACTCTGCTTTTCGTCCGTCAGCAATTCTGGGGGTCTCTCGCTTCTCTGACTCTCTTTGGGATTCTGTGGGTGTGGAGAAGCATCCTCTGCTATGGAAATCAAGGAAGACATGACGGCTCCTCCATCACCCTTACTCCCGAAGGCAGGGCTGTCCTGGTCAGATGGACTAGGATGGGTTTCCTCTGGGAAGGCCTCTGTTAATGGTGGTGACCCGCTCTCTATCTTTCCCATTTTCTGTGTCGACGCAACAGAGTCCGTCACATAAATTTCTGAATTCTGAGAATGCGCAACATCTGTATTTGAGATGTTAAGTGCTTTGGTTTGATACTCTGGGAAGACTTTGTTCTTTGGTGATGGACAGGCAAACTCAGTGTCACCATCAGGCATTTCTTCCAACTGCGTACCTGCAGTCTGTTTTTGTTGGTGGTCATCATTATTGCTTTGCAAAGAGTCCACTGGACTCTGTGTAAATACAGAGGTAGACAGCATCTTTCCACCAATATAACTGCTCCTTGAGCCGTCTTTGTTCAAATCATATAGACTCAGCGTTGTAATATCTGTGACGAGATTTGACGACGAAACCTCTCCTGTCTTCGGCCCGTGTGGAAGGGGATCCGCCCCTTGTCTCTGCTTGCCTGCGGCATGCAGGTGGTCCTCAGAAATGGCCGCTGCCTCAGACAGTGCTGTTTCTGAAGGAGTCGGGGCGGTCGCGGCCTCCATTCTGTTTTGTTGCATTCTCATGACAACGGCTTCTTTGAACAGATTGTCCATAAATGGCGCCTCTGACCTGGAAGAATCTGATGCTTCTGCCATTTTCTCAGGGTTGGTGTCAGCTCTGCGGTTGGCGACACCCCCTGTTGCGCCACCCCATGGCTTCTCGTCAGCATTCAGTGTGGAATTCCGCCCTGATGGCTCACAGTCCTTGTGGTTTGTGGGAGTCGGCGTGGCCGATTGTCCGAGCTGAAGTTCTTCTGATGCATTCGCGGAGGGAGGCGCGGTCGATCCGGCGTCAGCATTACTCCACAAAGAGTCAGCTTGGTCAAAGTTCATTGGCCTCATTACACGTGACATTGAATCTTTGCATATATTTTGTGTGTCCTCACCAGGAGGACCGAGCTCCATCACAACAGGTAGCGTTTCAGTGGTTTTATCATTTTCTTGTACAGCCGTTTCAGACTCTGTCTCTTTCTTTTGGATGACTGATGATGACCATCCAACACCTGCCAATTGAGGTATCTCTGTAGCTAATATGTCATTTTCATTCTTGGGGTCTCTTTCTGTATCAGGTGAGCATGAGTAAACAGGATTGTCATGAATTAGATCTCCATGCTGAACACCTGCAGACATCTCTGCATGCTCATTATCTTTGAGGCACGATGGAAGCATCCTGTTAGAGTCGGTTTCTTTCAGTGAGGTATGTGTGAATGAAATCGCACCGTCAGCGTTTTCCTCTGAGCTGGGACAGTCCTGTTCAGGTGGGTTTAAGGTTGTGTTTCCTGTCACGTGGTCAGATGCGGTGTTCCTGCTTGTCTTTGCATCGTCTTGCTCTGTTGTTTCCCCATGCAGCTGAGGTTCCACAACGTCTTCCTGCAGATGTTTGGAAGCAGCGGCCTCGTCCACAACATGAGGAGCTTGGAGACCTTCCGCTGAAGAATGCATTTGTGCTATCTGCTGGGCACCCTTACTTTCGTCAACAGAAAGCTTGTGAATATCCACATGACAGGACTGTTCCCCTTGAGGAAATTCTGTGGCGCATGTATCCTGGTGCGAACTCCGAGCCTCCGCTTCAGCTCCCAGCAAACCTTGGAACTCTTTGAATGTATGACAATCTTGGGGCCTGGTTGCCCCCGTTTCTGCCTGAGCGTCGACCTCCAGGGTTTCCTGTGAGGACTTGAGGTGCCTGGCCTCCCTCTCTTTCGGATGTTGGATGGTAAATACAGCAGCTTCCTGCGGTGGATCAGGAAACGTGCAGACCTTCCCTCCGGCGGTCTCTGTTATCGCACCGGGAGACAGGTCCCGGTCTCTTCCTCCTTCCGCCGGCACGTTGGCACCGCCGTCCTCACGGGTCCCCGTTTTAGGTGACGGGTTCCTCAAGGACACTTCGATCTCAGACGTGTGGATCGCATGCTGGGAACTGGTTTCCTTCCGAGCCGCCTCCTCTTCACGGAGCTCAAACTCCTCCTGGCCCGGCTCCGCAGAGTGCCCCCCCACAGAGTCTAAACTGCCGGCTCGTTCTGCGAGCGGGTCTGAAGTTGTGTCAGTTCGGCAGTCGCCGCCCAGGTTCTCTCGCCGGTGAGACGCTTCTCCCCCGAGTAGATGTTCCATTTCGCCCCGGGCCTGGCTCTCTGAAGCAGCTGAAGCAGCACCTTCTTTGGTCACGGTCCGGGCTGAGTGCGGCGGGCGCGAGCTGAACTCTCCGCTCCCTGCGCTCCGCGGTGGATACTGCCTCGTCTCCGGCAGCCGCTGAGTCACAGGAACCGCCCCGCCTTCCCCGTCTCCTCCTCCTCCTCCTCCCTCGTTGCTCGCACCCCCGGGGGCGGGGGGGCTCTCTCTGACGCCGCCGCCGCGGCAGCCGTCCCTCGCATCGCTCTCTGGCGCAGGTGCCGCCGGCTCCCCTTCTGGGCCGGCCTCCAAGTTCGCGGCGCCTGTTTCCGCGGGATCCTCCCTCCTGACTCCGCCGGTCTCTCTACTGCGGCCCCCTCCCTGCGCGGCTTCCTCGATACCGCCGTCGCCAGGGTTACCGGAGGCCGAGCTGAGACGCCTTCCTGCCACACTGCCATCTGCCCCTTCTGCCCCCTCTGCCCCCGGGCTCCCCTCTCCCGTGGGCTTGTCTTGCTTTTGCCCCATCGTAGCCTGTGGAAACAGAGATAGCGGGATTGCGTTAGCCTTCCCACTGAAGCTGCCTGCTCCTGATGATGCTATGAGTTTGGCATGCCAGTCCGGCAGTGTTTATCTGACATAGGACTCTGTGCCCTGTTCTCCCACAGCTGCTTCTCTCTCTTTCCCCCCCTCCCTCTCTCCCTCTCTTTCTCTCTCTCTCTCTCTCTCTCTCACACTCTTTCTCTGCCCCCCCTCTCTCTTTCCCTCTCCCTCTCTCCCTCTCTTTCTCTCTCTCTCTCTCTCTCACCCTCTCTCTGCCTCCCCCCCTTTCTCTCTCTCCCTCTCCCTCTCCCCACACTGGGGTCTGTAATTAAAAGCTGTCACAGTACATCACTGAACTCAGTCAGGAAGTGGGTAAGTGAGTAACAGGTTAGTCATCAGGTAAGGTATAAAGGAAGAATCTGGGGGACTTCCAGCGTTCGCAGAAAATTGTTTCTGGTAAATAACTCCTACTGATTGTTCCTCAGAGGTAACTTATCAAGATCTGGAACTCGTTGGGATTGAGAACTGGCATTGTCTCGGTTGTTTATATTTGTCTCCGCGAAAGTGGAAACACAGAGAACCTGCCAAAGTCTAGGAGGCCTTGCATCTCTCTCAGATAGTCCTCTCGTCTTGTGACCACTTTTAAACCCACCAGCTGTTGTCTTCGTTTGCTAACGACCTCCACAGGGGAGGACGTTAATTGGAATCACAAGGTTTGTGCTCAGAGCAGTTTCGCTCGAGTTTCCCTTTTGGAGAGCTGAACTGATCTAGAGATTTATCTCTAGCTTTAAGCGCCAATGGGAGGGTCTGGTGAAGCCTCATACAAATGGATATTGGCTACAGTGAAAGAGAAAATTATGTTCACACCCTATGTGTCTATTCCTGCCCAATAAAAGATTATGTATTACTGTACATATGGGTTTATTCGTAATAAATTAAGACAAACATTTGGATCTTTGATTGTTTGTCTTGACTCACTTCGGGCGTTACTTATCTCATCCTGTATTTTATCGTTACCGTTATTAAGAATGTTATTATGAAATTGTTTTATGTTAGAATTTTTTTAAATAGATAATTGTATTGCTGTTCTGCTTCGTCCCATTCAGAAGTGTATTTCCGCGTTTGTTCCCCAGGAAGGTGCTCAGCACGTTTCACGCGTTAAATGGGACGTTTAAAAATTTTTTTTAAAAGTTACGTTTCTGCAATTTGGACAGTTTTCTTGAGGGCGCTCGGGACGCCAGAAATTGAATGAGGGCGTAAAGCTCCGTTGGTTTTTTAGCGCAGGTAAGGATCGTGCCCAGCACTGGCTTCGGTTTGGCTGAACTACAGAACTATTTTTTTTTTTAAAAAGCCCCAGGAACCACAACGCAATTCACCCTCCAAAATAACTGATGCAAATGAAATAAGCAGAATGATTTCACGTTATATGCATATATATTGTACTACTCTAAAATAACTGTATATGTTTAAGAGGTCAGGTAAGTCGTATGAATAATTGCTCAAACTCAACTACGTAATGTGCGTATGAAATATTATCTCTGTCAGCATGTCTCCTTAAATTACGTCATTTCTAATTTAATCCAGTGTCTCTTTTTTTTTTTTTTTTTTTTACACAGCAAACATTTTTCGATTTTGTCCGGTGTTATTCTGGCGTCTTCTTGGCTCGACCGTCGAACATCTTGTCGCTGTGCACGCCTGGGGCATTGAAATGTCTGACATCATCGCCCCTCCCTTTTCTCCTCGTCGGTGTCTGGACAGCTGTGCTGGGTTAGATGTATCTAACAGTGCTGTCAGGGTGAATCTATCCAGAAATAATGTTTCCTCTAATAATTCATACGCTTACTGACACATTGCTACACGCAGACTGTGGTGTGGGTTTTTTTTTTTTTTTGTGATTGTCGGATAATGTCTCCTTCCCTTCTGTCTCCTGTGTGTCTATATACCCTGCAGATTAGTGTACAGTTCCCAGCAATGATTGTGGACCAGCTGAATGAGCCAATTGAACAACAAGCCTATTTCCTGCCAGAGGCCTCTACATTTCACCCTCCCGACGACGGCTTCCTTATCATGTGATGGCACAAAGCATTCGCCAGTGACGTACGTTCCCAGAGGAGAAGTTAGCGAAACGTCCCGGGGCCGGGTAGAGTAAAATTAGACGCACGCACACAAAGAGGTGGAGAAGCCCAGGTCCGTAAAGTGAAAGTCCTCCCCAGTGTTTTTGTCCACTCGGATTTTTGCACAATTCTTCAGGCAGGATGTAGAACAAAATAGGGAAACCAGCGTCATGAGTTCATGGGTGGATGACATTTTACTTTCTGGACCCCTGGATTTTCCACCTCTGCATACACACACACACACACACAATTATAATAGCACAATATTCAAATCTGTTCCATCATTTTAAACAGCCTGCTGGAACGGTAAAAGCAGACCAGCTGCCTGTATCACTCCTCCTCAGCAAACGTTATTCCACTCAGACAGCGCTGTCATCTGTCTGTTTGCTGTAGCCTCTCTTCACTTTCAGTAAATGCACGGGGGAAAAAAATCATTTAAAGAAAACAAATCCAATGGAGGCCAGCCATCAACATCAATGTGTTTTTGTTTTTTTTTCTCTCCATGGCCTAATCCAGGTCATGTGAGTGGAGGAACTGAGCTATTCAGCAGCTGTTTATATAATGCCCTGAAAATTTAATTAGCCTCTAGCTCACACTACTGCTTATATTGTAGCGTTTATATGTCTGTGGAGGGCCTCATAATTATATGTAGACTATAGTACGCAGGGCCATTTGGGTTTAGATAGAAAGCAAACTCTAGTCATCGTGTCATGGCCTGAAAATGTTCACAAATGTTAATGAATGTTCAGTACGTCCAACCAAAAACTTTTCCCGGGTTTTAATGTGAGAAACTCCCTGAGCACCAATGAAGCAATGCAATAATCATTGCAAGTAACCCAGTGAGTTGTTTGGCTCCTGAAAGTCAGTCATACGACCTATCCTGCGTATGATTCTCCGTATGACTCAGCATGAAGGTTCCATATCCGTAACTGAAACTTTTCGAGCGCGCCCCTCAGTCAGTAAAGAGGAGCCAGCCGGCCATTTTGCAGGCCCCGAACCGCTCCACCTCGGTCACAACCGCCCCTTTGTCCTCCCGTCAGCACGCGAGCGCCCCGCTTAAGGCGAATCACTTGATCGCCCTGTGCCTGCGTTCGCCCCCCCACGCAAGAAACCCACAGACGCTCGAACATCCCAGAGAGAAATCTGCCAGCGAGAACCGCCCGGTAAGGCACCGACCCTTCCTCTCCCGAAAATCCTCACCCCCCCTTCGACCCCCCAACCCCCCCTCCCCCCCCGCGCACTCCCCCAAATTCCTGCAGACCAAACTCAAAAAGGCAAGCAGGGATAAAACCCAATCCATCACTGCACGAGCCACGGACAGACACTGCTTTTTATTGAGTCTGTTTTAGTTTTTGTAGAAGCAGGCACTCACCAGTCTGTGTGGATCCCGCAGTCTGACGCTCCAGCTCCCAGCACTATAGAGAGCTCTTGTGTTGGTGAAGCCGTCCTCCCTTCCACTGGGCTAGCAACGTGAGGTTTATATGACTCCGCACTGGTCCCTGTCCTGTGATGTCAGACCTCATTTGCTTAATATAATAAGTGTCTCTCAGCCTCGTTTCACAATTAGAGCAAGGCTGCTCCATTCCACCCCCCCCCCACCCCCCAAACCCCCCCCAAGTAAGAGGTTTCATCCCTGTCCAGAGTTGGGATTGAGACTGCAGACTTCTTCTCTCGCAGACCAACTGCCAACAGTGATGGCCCAGTTAAAAACATAAGAACGTTCACTCAACCCACCTAGTTGTTGTTACTCTTCCAAAGTCACTGTTTTCAGGGTAAGAAAGGTTAAGTACCTCCTGTATAATAAAATATAATTAATAAAATGTATTATTATTATTATTATTATTATTATTATCATCATCATTGAATTCAGCACGATTCGTGCCAGTACTACATCATATCATCCTAAACGCGAGCACAACCATCTCTGCCAGTGTGATGTCGGGGCAAAACACATCTCAGCGGCAAAGTCGTCTCCGTTAGCAACTGGTTGGGCTGGCTTTTTTTTTCTGCAAACCCAGAGATCATCCGTGCGCGCGTTTCTCGTACCGATAAAAAAAAAGCCCCATAATCGCATTTGACATGGCTCAGGCTCAGCAGACACTTGGTCAGCGGACGCAGAGATACGCAGGAGAGACGCGCTGAATGTGACCTTTGTTTCAGATCTGTGAATAAGGCAAAAAACAACTCCCCCGGCAGTCTGCTAGGAGACGGACCTGTGCGGCTGAGCTGAGGACGAGGGTGAGACAGGGGCGGGGCGGGGTGCAAGGGGGGGGGGGGGGGCGAGGTGTGGAGTCTGCTCGGCGAGTTCTCAGTAGGGATACAGGGAGGGCCTGACGCCGCCAGGTCAGACTCCGTTCGGCTGGCGGGAGCGTATCTGCGGAATGTCTCCTTCCCAGCGAGCCCTGTTTACGCACAGCTGCTCAATTAGGCCTGGCCGAGTACTTGAAGTGAAATATTTAAAAGAAGGTATAAGGGGGGGGGGGGGGGGGGGGGGGGGGGGGTCAGGGGTGGGTAGGGTCAGTTCCTCCCATGTGTGTAGCGCAAGGCCCCAACAATGGTAAACGCAGGCCCTGCCAAAAACCACGGAGAGCTCAAACACACACCCCCCGGGCTGTTTTTCCGCCCGGTCTCCACGGAAACACTCCAAACAGGACACTTAACCCTGAGAAGAGTAGGTTTTTATTTTTTCAATATTCTACATCAGTGTTCTAGAACTCCATTGCTTTCAATCACCAGTAGCGACTGTGGCATCAGCATTAGAATGTTCAGTTAAGAACATGTTCAGTTAAGAAGGGGGGGGGGGCCGGGGCAGAGGGGGGTGGGGTTAAAGGGGTCAGCTGGTCGTTTGACGGACGTTTGAAGACCACCAGCGCCTGTCTCCGGATGAGGTGGGTCTGATGCCTCAGGGAGGCCAAACCAGCATCGCCTCTCCCTCCAATCTGAAGCTCTTTGTGGCAGACTGCCCAGCAGGATCCACACCCCAAAATAAAAATTTCTTAATAAGGATAAAAAAAAAGCATTTGCCATCCTCTCCGTTTGCCAATGATAACAGCTTACATCATTATGATCAAGTTTTCCTGTTTCTCCTCTCTCTCCCGCTCACACCCCCCCTCATAACCAACATCAACCGAAAAACAGGGCCGCCCCAATCCCCCCCCCCCCCCCCCCCCCCCCCACCGTTCCCTTCTCTCTGCCACTTGGCACGGACACCACTGTAGTCCTGGTGGATCAGAATGTTCTGAATGTTCTAAATATTTCCCAATAAAACATTGCATGAACTCCACGAGCAAAACATTTCAAACGATCGATGGGCACGGCCCAGGGGAGACGGCGCTGGCTGGTGCCGGAGTTGCGTTGTGTTGCGTAGCGGTGCATTGTGGGGGCTGCGGACGGAACTCTAAAGTGCGGCACCTGTGACCGAGCGTGTTTATTTATTTATACTTTGCGCCCCTGAGCACCGATTTGGGACCCTTAAAGTGCACCACCGCTCCAGCTGATGTCATGCAATGGGACCAGTCGCCAGACATTACATAATCCAGCTGTTGCAGCAGCAGCAGCGGCAGTGGCGGCGGCGGCTAGCCTGCCAAGATGGCTAGCGCGTTATGATGTAATGTCCTCGTGTTACGACCTGCTAACGGTGTTTTTCTGTTATGGAGCGTTACGCACGCCGTTAAAATAATCTCTGCACTGTTCCTGTCCGATACAGTCACAGAATGTTCCGGAAGTCCGCTTGGAAAGGAAAATAAACACGAAACACAATTTACAGACACGTTCAGATGCATCTACTCAACTGCGACCAAATTAATATAAAGATAGGTGCAGCGGCCACAAGATGACTCCTACTTATTTTAGACGATGAAATGTAGTTAACTTGTTATCAAAGAAATGTCCACTTATTTATTACAAATAAATACAGATGTATGGTAAGCCACACAAATATGGGCCTTGATAATGTTCATAAAAAGTCATGAATGCTACACATTCCACGCTCGGTTCAAAGAAATTGAGTTATGTCGATGGTTGAATGAAAAAAGGTTTATTTTCATAATAAACACATACAGTACATCGTTTTAACAAATGTAAAAAAAAGTGCAATATGCATTCAAACTACAGCAAATGTACAGTACAAAAAAACAAGTTACTGCATACTTAAATATAAAAAGAAGATGGTAACAAAAAAACAGTGAAACATTCTGACAAAAAGGGGAAAGGAAAAGGTCACCATTAATATGATCCTTCGCGTTAAGTTTTTTTTTTTCTTCATTCCTGTAAGGACCAACAGAAACGTTGCGGAAGGAGTCTGTCAATAGCGCAATTAGAGACTGGTCAGGCATGTACTAGAGCTGATGAGTTCAGGAAGGACTCATCTCCCCCCCCCCCCTCTCTTTCCTCCTCCTCCTCCTCCTCTCTTTCGCTTTCTGTCCCAGAAGGTGAGATGTCCAGGTCTACGACTGCAGGAACCAGGAAGTGAATGTCCAAGCAGTCTGACACTTTCTTGCTCCCAAACCATCCGTTACAGTTATAATATGTGTGGCGCGCATTTTTCAATGAACTACAACCCCCACCCCCCCCCCCCCCCCCCAATGGCTTAAGAAAAGAATCAAAATTAAAAAAAATGTTAAACAAAAAAACAACACAACTTTGGTCTTTTCTGATATTTTAGACAGCGTGAAAGAGCTTGGAATCGGACAAACACAATCTGACAACCATGGCTGATGTGCACACACGGTGAAGGGTTCAGAGGGGGGGGGGGGCGGTTCTTTTCCCTACCGGAGAATGCAAGCAGAGGTGAGGGCCCGTACGCCCTACCTGGAGATCCCTCAGCCCTCAGCCCCCCGCTGCCCTAACCCCTGCACTGCTCCACAAGACCCAGCCAACCGCGTGCGCCACGCCCAATCCCTTTTATGGGAAGGAAGTGTGGTGGGGGGGGGCGGGGGGGGGGGGGGGGGGGTGTACGAATGAGCTCACTCCCCTAAAAATCTGCTAATGCCAGCGACAAAACATGACCGCGTATACACACACACACACACACACACACAGACACACACACAGAGACAGCACAATGCCTAGGGTCTCCTGGGTTAAGGCACTTATGTATAAATATAATACAAAAACAAAATGGTCATGAACAGCTCCAGACATGCAGCGAACTGAGCATCACCAGCGGGGGGGGGGGGGGGGGGCACACAAGCACCTCTCCTAAACACAGAGCCTACTGCACACTCGGGTTAGTGTTGAGTCACCTCTCCTAAACACAGACCCTACTGCACACTCAGGTTAGTGTTGAGTCACCTCTCCTAAACACAGACCCTACTGCACACTCGGGTTAGTGTTGAGTCACCTCTCCTAAACACAGACCCTACTGCACACTCGGGTCAGTGTTGAGTCACCTCTCCTAAACACAGACCCTACTGCACACTCGGGATAGTGTTGAGTCACCTCTCCTAAACACAGACCCTACTGCACACTCGGGTTAGTGTTGAGTCACCTCTCCTAAACACAGATCCTACTGCACACTCGGGTTAGTGTTGAGTCACCTCTCCTAAACACAGACCCTACTGCACACTCGGGTTAGTGCTGAGTCACCTCTCCTAAACACAGACCCTACTGCACACTCGGGTCAGTGTTGAGTCACCTCTCCTAAACACAGACCCTACTGCACACTCGGGTTAGTGTTGAGTCACCTCTCCTAAACACAGACCCTACTGCACGCTCGGTTAGTGTTGAGCCACCTCTCCTAAACACAGACCCTACTGCACACTCGGGTCAGTGTTGAGTCACCTCTCCTAAACACAGACCCTACTGCACACTCGGGTTAGCGTTGAGTCACCTCTCCTAAACACAGACCCTACTGCACGCTCGGTTGGCGTTGAGTTGTTGGGAAATCTCTGTGGGCAGGCGGGGGTTCGTATACACAGAAGTTCCGCACGCCACTCTGACAAAAAAAAGGCGAATCCTCAGCATCGCGGTAAGCTCTCCAAACGCCCCCCCCCTCGTTTACGCTCACGGTTACCGTGACGATAAGCTCCACTCATCCGATCGATCCGTACACGCACAAAAGGGAAGTGCTGACATCAGCCTCGGAAGTGTCAAGGGCGTGAAACTGAAGATGAAAGCCAGAACAGAAGCATCACCCCTAACCACCGTATGTTACATATTACACGCGTGATGCCGCGCGTGTATGTGCACACAAACACTGGTGCACACAGTACACGTCACAGGGGGGGCATACCGCAGTGACTGGAGCCCTCAGAACACACCCCTTTTAAATACGAATCAGATTTTGTTGACGCATGCAGCTGAAGCTAAACATGCTTTTCAAAAATAAATAAAAATGTTTATTATTGTTTGAGAAGCCGGAAAAATGTCTGTGGTTCAGAGCATGGCCACAAGCTCGAGTCAGCTGGCTCTCCCAGCTGTGTGAAATCATGGGGTTATCGTTTAAAAAAAATCATACAAAATGAGTCTGGGTAAGATCTGATCAAAATTCAAAGCCTGGTATTGCTGAAGGCTCAGTTCAACAGTAATCCCCCCCCCCCCCAGGACACACATACGTGCAAACCGTATGTGCATGGCAATGATATATGCGTACGCAAGAACGCATCGTTTTGTGCATGTGTTTGATTTGTGTGCGTGCGTTTGTGCGTGCACAGACGCACACACACGTACATGCACACGCACACACACACACACACACACAGTATATACAGAAGATTTACAGTTCAATTTAGGAAACAACAGTATGTGTGGCATTCAAAATAAGGACAGGACCCCAACGTATGACATGAATGGTCTTTTTCACTACGAATCAGCAGGTAAACAGACTCAGCCACCAACTATCACCTCTTCCGCTGTGCATTGTACACACATGATTACATACATGACATATGTATGCACAGTACATGCACACAGCTTACAAGTACATGTACACACATACATACTTGCATGTAGTACGTACACGCATGCATACAGTACATGCATGCAGTACACACGTATGTGTACCAACATACTTACATACAGTATCTGTGTGTGCAGTGTACACCTGTTCATGTGCTCAAACTGATTGTTTATGTACACACGCATTTGTTTTCCATAAATAATTCACAGTAATCATGTAACGCTCGCGTTACACTCACATGTACACACACACACACGCACACACACACACACACACACACACGCACACTGAACTTCCACGCCTCCGATACACCAATTTGACTGCATAGAGTATGGTAAAAAAATTAAAATTAAATCAATGGCAGAATAGCATTAGGTTGTATACAAAACAGACTTGCATATTATGTACTAATTCATTCAAATAAATTAAAAAAACAAACCCCCCAAAATAAATAAATTCGGTTGACGTGGATAACTTACAGTTGGAATGACACACCGTGAACAGGGACACACAGAGAGTGCGAACTGAGGAGGAAGTGAGGGATGGGCTGTGGATATCTGGCGGCACTTGTGACATCACAGGCGGGAGAATTCCGTTCCGAAGTGTCAGCAGTCGGACATTTTAAGATTCCGTGTAAACGTTTGCGAGAAGATGAAACAGACAAACATAATAAGACATAATGTCCCCCCATCTTCCAGGCCGTTTCACAAGGTTTGACCCACAGCATTGCGGTTCAGACCTGTCCAATCCAACCAAATAGCTGCAAGTGTTGTAAAGATCCGATATTGGACTCACCGTGAACCCCCCCTTCCTGCTCTCCCTACGCAACCAAGGCCCGGCCCAAACGAGGTGATAGTTTTCAGTGTACCGGCACTCGGTCCTGGTGAGAGACAGGCGGCAGGAACAGCTCAGTAAAAAGGGCTCTTTGACCACAGCGCCGCAGGGCTGAGACCAGACCTGCAGGCCCCCGATCCCGCGGTCAGAGAAGCACAGCTGGAGACAGAGCGCCGGGTTCTCCTGACACACAGAGCAACGCACAGGAAAAGCGGGCACGGACGCGGGCCCCCCCACAGCCGCCGCCCCCCCCCCCCCCCAAAAGCAGGGAACCACGCTCGACCGCGCACGCCAAATCTTTCACCTTTTTCCTCTACCAGGAGGAGGTCATGTGACGACCCTCTCGCCCCACAGAACTGAGCAGAGAGAAGCAAAACAGAACAGTTTGGAAGGGGGGGGGGGGGGGTGAGTTCTGCTTTGTTGATCGACCACCAACAAAGAAACGGAGATTGTGATGAAGCGATGGAGTGTGTGGAGACAGAAAGCAGCGCACGTGAGTAACGTTTTCTCTGCTTTCTCGCGCCCCCGCCAAATCCAGTGCAGCTGATTTAAAATGGCGGCACTGCTGACAGTACTCATGTCTCAGTCCAGGAGTCACATACAGCTGATTAAAGTGACACTGGACGGGTCTGCACGCCACCGATTGGCCGGTCCAGGCCACAACCCGTTTCTCTCCGCCAACAGCAGTGGGGGGAAATTCCAAAATGGCGCCCGTGCCGACCGATCGAGAGGTAGAATGGGTCCCGGGGGGTCTGCCGCGGAGACGGGGAAAAAGGAATCGTGGGATAGAACAGAGCTCTGAGGATGTGTCGGTATGGCGACGGCACAACACGGGACGAGGAGCAGTTACTACCCTTCGTCTTCACCGAGAAAGCGTACGGAGGCGAGGGGGTCCGATACAAAACCGTCGCCCTAACCCCAGTGACAAGGAAGAGGCTGGAAGCTAGGCTACCTAGGTATCCCGGGAAGATGAAGGCATTGGCCACTTTGTTTTAATTTTTAAAAAATAATAATAATAATAATAAGAATAATAAAAATAAAAATGTGAGGCAACTTCAAATCTCTCCTGCTGTAAATGTGGAATGGCTTTGACGGTTTGATCGAGAATGTCCCTAAATGTTGCGGGGTATCGACCGAAAGACTGCCGGTGGCTTCCTCGAAGACACCCATCTAGTCCCTCTGTTATCATTTAATTTAGTCAATTTTGTCCCAGTAAAGATCTTTTTTTTTTTCCATTTATTGTTTCCAAATATAATGATATGTTGAAAGTTTTAAACTTGATATCTGAAAAATAACTTTATCAAGATAAATACAAGATAATCAACTTGCAATGTCATGCCCAGATTGGAGGCAATAAAGTGGCAAACAATGTAATTTAATGTGCCTTGTGTCATAGTTTCCAATTTAGGCATTTTTCCCCCCAATAAGAAGCAGTGACCTTAAAAAATACATCTTTATACTGGTTAAACTGACTAAATCAAAAGACCTTCATTGGTACTCAAAACAAGTTTCACCGGAGGGACTTTTGGCCGTCGAGGGACCTGCTAACCTTATCAAACGTATTTCAAGAGCAGTTGAGATGTTGTGTTTCAGGAACCTTGGCGCTCAGTAGTTTGTCCTGCTCCGCAGGATTCCGGAACCATGGAACTGCCAACGACTGAGCAGCACCGGTCGCTGAGCATCGGCGGACAAAACAAAAAAACAAAGAGGCCCGTAATAGTTCCTTCTGTAGCTCGGAGCAGTTTCGCACCCCTTAACAAAAAAAACAAAAAAAAAACGCTATTTGCAGTCCTGTCCGAAGATCCAGACGACGGTGGGGTGACGTTGGCGGTTCCTGAAAGGAGGCGGGCCGGTGGTGTGGGCGCAGTGAACCCTGGGAAATGGAGGCGTTTCAGCAGGCCGGCTCCTGTGGTTAAGCCCCTGTTCCCGTTTTCTCTCTCCAAACCGGTGAGCACGTCCAAAAACCGCGAAGCCTACAGTGTTACTCATCATCTCGCGCAGTGCTGCTGTGAATGGACTACATTTCCCAAGATGCAAAACAAAATGTCGTACCTGAAACAGGGGGAGGGGAAATAAATAAATAAACCTTGATTGGATTATAAGCGTCAATAAAAACCATCTTGATCGGAGGGGGGAGTTGGGGAGGGAGTAATCTCAGTGAAATACTGTTCTTTTTTTTTTCTTTCTTTTTTACCCAGTCCATCTCAAAAGTACTGTGGGAAGCGGGTTTACGTTAAAAATGTGTGGATTCTCAGCTGACCGGGCGGCCAGAAGCAGGAAGTCGGCAGGGGAAATGAATGCCCTTTCATCGGCAGCTACGAACGGGCCCTTCCACACGAGGTTCACTTGCACACACATTCATTGAGCTTCATGCAAGAAAAGCCTACAAACCAGAAACCACCTATCGGACAAGATTTGGATGTTTTTTTTTCTTCTTCTCTTAAATATGATGTGGAAGTATATTAATATATATTTATAATATTTAAACGTATATATATATCTATATACATGTTTATTACATTATTCTTTTCGTGGAGGCCTCCCCACTCCCCTCGTCCCATGCTGTGTCTCGCTGACGGGATTGTCCCCGCTCGTTGTCCCCCCCCCCGCCCCCCCCCCTGCTCGTTACGCCCCAAAGGGTCAGCTCCTGGGGTCCTGAAACGGGGGGCTGGCAGCGGGGTCGGCTTTCAGGCGGGGCCCCCCCCCCTGCCGGGGGCAGCCACTCCCGCTCGGGGGGGGAGGAGGAGGAGGAGGAGGAGGGGAGGAGGAGGAGGAGGCGGCCGGCGTCGGCGGCGGAGGTGAGGTCCTCGGAGGAGAAGGTGAGGCTGCCCAGCTTGGCCAGCGAGTTGGAGCGCTTGAGGCGGGAGGGCAGGGTGAGGCCGGCCAGCCGCATGCGGGCCTCGATCTCCTGGGCGCGCTGCCGCACCAGGCCGGGCTTGCCGCGCACGCTGCGCAGGCTGTCGCTGCTGGAGCTGCGCGTCAGCGCCGAGCCGTGCGGCGACGAGGCCGGCGTCAGCCCGCCCGACGCGCTCTTCAGGAGCTCCTGCGTGAGCGCGTGGGCGTGGGCGTGGTCGTGGGCGGGGCCGGGGGGGAAGGGCGGGGCCAGGGCGCCGCAGTCCACCTCCATGTCCTCCTCCGCCTCCGCCCCCGCCCCCTCCTCCTCCTCCTCCTCGGGGCCTGTGTCCATCTGCTCGGGGCCCCCCGCCGCCGCCGCCGCCGCGGGCCCCGGGGCCTCCTGGGACAGGCCCGAGAGCTTCTCCAGCTTCTCGGTGCGCTTGCGGACCAGCCCCGCCCGCTGCAGCTCCATGAGCGACTCCTGCTGCGCGGTGAGGCCGCCGGCGCCCGGGGCGGGGCCCGGCTTTCCCGCCGCCAGGTGGAGCTTCAGCAGCGCCAGCTCTGTGACGGGGCCCCCGGGGGCCTTCCCTTCCTCCTTCCCTTCCTCCTCCTCCTCCTCCTCCTCCTCCTCCTCTTCCTCAGCCTCGTTCATGCCGTCGGCCTCCAGGCCGCAGGGCGGTTCCCGCGGCGACGGCAGCGGCGGCGGCGGCGGCTCCTCGCAGCTCATGGGCGAGGCCTGGCGTTGGCGGCACGCCTCCGGGCGGGCGTTGGCGGTAAGGGGCGGGGCCCCGCAGCCGGCGGAGCTGCAGCGGGGGCCGCAGGGCCGGGGGAGGAGCCCCGGCGGGGGCGGGCCGGGGGCCAGGCTCGGGGCGAACGGGATCCCGGGGACCTCCGCGGAAACGCCGGGGGCGCTGAAGGGGTGGGCGGGGTTAAGGCGATGATGGTCCACAGCCATTGGCTCGCAGCGCTGATGGACAGCCGGGGACTGTATGCAGTCAGTGCAGGACTGGTAAGAAGGCTTAAATTTGTAAGGGTTTTTGATGCCGGCAGTTTCCTGAACAGAAGAAGGAGAAAACAGAATATTAGACATGGCACAGCTTGTTCCTACAGCGCAATGAATTTGCAAGACCATCTCCAGGTCTGGTGGTTTTCTGGCCACTGTAAGCTTCTGTAGATTGTTTTGGCAAAAACAGTCTGCTAAACGCTTCCAACGTAAACAGTAATTACACACTCTAAGAAGCTTTCCTTCACTTCCACCAACTGTGAAAACATAATCATCCAACATTCAAAAAACCATACCATACATACAACCCACTGTAATCTACAGAAATGGGAGGTTTAAAAGTAGAAGCCTCACATTCAGACAGAATAAACTGTGGTGCCAGTTTTTTTTGTAGGAATGCTAATCCACCAACTGCACATACAGCTCTAAAAATGTCAAAATATATTACACTGACTTATAAAGGGAGTGGTATCCCTAAGGGTTTACTTTACAAAATGTATTTACGGAGAATGATTACAGAAATAACATCAATATTCTGGCCTAAAATATGAGCGCTTGATAACCCCACAGTGTAGGGGTCCAGCGCTAATGTAGCCCTGGTGAGCTAATGCAGTTCCTGGAACCTGGAGCTCTCCGAACTTCCTGCCAAACCTGCCCTGAATTGTTTATTAAACTAAATCATTCATAAGATCTTTACATACATTTAACTATAAGCTCACGAATGAACAAATACATTCCCCCCTACACTCAATATTTTGTTGTGGTCAGATATGAGTGTGATCCAAGACTGGTGTACATAGCTAAGTAAGCCAGAATGACCGGTGAAAACAGAAACCAGAAACAGACACAGCCCTCCAAGAACAGGGTCCCTCACCTCAGCTATAAGGGGCCCCATGTCGAGCATACTCAACTCCAGGTCCTGCAGGCCCAAGTGCCTACAGGTTACTGCTCCAGCCGTGCACTACACAACCTGATTCCACTAATTCACCTACTTCCTGAACAGAGGAGGTAAAATAACGAGTGAAATCTGGTGGTGCAGTACGTGGCTACGGCAAATGCCTGTAGTCATGGCAACCCACCGGACCTGGAGCTGAGCGTCGCCGCGCCACACTCACCTCAAAGCTGCGTTTCCCGCCGAGGCTGTTGTTGTTGTTGGAGTTCTCGTTTCCAAGGCGATTGAGGGCGGCCAGAGAGGGAGAGCAAGAGGGGTCCGGCCCGCTCTCCTCCCTCTCCTCCTCCTCCTCCTCCTCCTCCTCCGCCATCCCTTCATCCCCTCCCCCGTCCTCGCCCCCGCCTCCTCCTCCACCTCCTCCACCTCCTCCGCCTCCTCCTACTCCTCCTACTCCTCCTACTCCTCCTACTCCTCCCACTCCTCCCACTCCTACTCCCCCCACCCGGCCCCCCGGCCGGGCCAGGGCCTCCATCTCGGCCTCCTCCTTCTGCGCCTCCTCCTCGTCCTCCTCCTCCACGGTGCTGAACTCCAGCCGCATGCGGAGCTCCTCCAGGGGCTCCGGGCGGCAGCAGGTCTGGGCGGCGGTGCCCTCGCTGGGCACGCCGAAGTGGGGCAGCGGGCAGTCGCGCTCGAAGCCCTCGTCGTCCAGCAGCGCGTCCCGCTCCACGTCCTCGATCTCGATGAAGACGCGGTCCATGTCCAGCAGGGGCGGGGCCCGCACCGGCGTGGAGGGGTCGCTGTCCAGCGCCGAGTCCGACAGCCGGCGGAAGTAGTAGTTGTAGTTGGGCGGGTCGGCCGGGTCCACCTCCACCCCGATGGTCCGGCAGGGGGAGGCGCCGCACCCCTGGCCCCCCCAGGCCTCGTCGCAGGGCAGGGCCCCGGGCTCCGGGGTCACGTCCCCCGGCCCGTCGGGGCCACAGCTCGGGGCCGACGCCTGCTGGCCGTCCGGCAGCTCGCAGTCCGCATCGGGCCTCCACAGCTTGTTATGCCTCTGCTTACTGAGGGGGCAGGGACGGGATATTAGGAACACGCACACGCATTTACACACACACATATACACTCACACGTACACATACACGCGCACACACACACACGCGCACACGCACACGCACTTACACACACATATACACACACACGCACACGCACGCGCACACACACACACATACACACATATACACTCACACATACACATACAAACACACACACACACACACACACATATACACACATATACACACACATACACATACACATACAAACACACGTGTACACACTAATAATAAATTACAGTTAAAGACAGCCAATAAAAGGATGTAAATATGTTTGATGTCAGGAATGTCTTAGGCTTGTGTCTACTCAATAACAGATGAGCTCAATCACACACTCACAGACATGCGCACATGCATGCAACTGTGTGCTAATACAGACACAGAGATCTTTACAGATATATCACAATGTCTGAACAACATCTGAACAGCAATTATGATTTTTAACTTTAACATAAAAACGGGACACCCGCATGCTTTCACAGAATCACTCATAGGTGACCTGCAACGATTTCAGTTCTGAGCTCAAATTTTTTCGTGTGGGGCTCAGAGACACCCCCCCCCCCCCCGCAGAGCCCCCCACCCACCTGGCGTCCAGGATGCCCTCGTACTCGGCCAGCTGCCTCATGAAGCCTGCGTTGGGGCGCGTGATGCTCCTCTTCTGCTTGACGAACCCGTAGGCCTTCTCCAGCGTCCAGCCGTACTCCTTCATGGCGTAGGCGATCACCGTGGACGCCGAGCGGCTGACGCCCATCTTGCAGTGCACCAGACACTTGGAGCGGTTCTTCCTGCAGGAGAACACGCGGTAATGGCGGTGGCTCAGCTCTCCCTTTGGAGCTCAGTGGCGGTACTGGCTGAGAGGGTAAACGCAGCCGCCTAAAACCCCCACACCCCCTCCCCGCTTCCCCCACACCAACCGCCACCAACCGCCACCCGGTCACATGACTGACCACCAGCCGCTAAGCGCTCAGCCAGCTCCCGTCAGGTCCGTTTGAAGTGTAATTAGCATGGCGCTAGCTGCTGGAGGTCGGTTAATTGCTGCTCCTGACCATTTAGAGAGTCTTCATTTCCACCTCGAAACAGACTCTGTCTCCTCCTGAATCTATCAGTTGTCTATCTCTCTCTCTGCTGTCTCTCACTGTACCTCTACAAATCTCTTTGTTTCTATGGTGTCTCTCTAATCCCTTTGTCTCTGTGTTGTTTCTGGACCTTCTTGTTTCTACAGTGTCTCTCTGAATCTTTTTGTTTCTATGGTCTTTCATTCTGAATCTCTGTATCTCTATGGTGTCTATGACCCTTGTTGAAGTCTCTGAATCTTTTTGTCTCTATGGTCTTTCATTCGGAATCTCTTTTATCTCTATGGTGTCACTGAACCTTGTTGTAGTCTCTAAATCTTTTTGTCTCTATGGTCCTTTATTCTGGATCTCTTTTATCTCTATGGTATTTCTCAACCTTGTTGTTTCTATAGTGTCTCTCTGAATCCTTTTGTCTCTACGGTCTTTCATTCTGAATCTCTGTATCTCTACGGTGTCTCTGAACCCTGTTGTTTCTATGGCGTCTCCGTGGTTTCTCATTGCGCAGCCTCTCTGTGGCACAGGAGGGCGGGGCTTACTTGGCTTTCATGATGAAGTTGTAGGTCTCGTTCCAGTGGGCCAGCAGGTCCGTGGCCTCCTCGTCGTACACCCGAATGTTGTGGTAGGCGAAGGTCCCCGGGAAGAAGTTGTCGATCTCCCGCGTGACGTTGAGGATGTACCCCACGCTGAAAAACGAAACGCAGTCGGCAGTGAGAGAGAGATAGACGGAGAGAGAGAGAGAGAGAGAGATAGAGACAGAGAGAGAGAGAGAGAGAGAGAGAAAGACAAAGAGAGAGAGAGAAAGCTTCACTCACCCTGAGTCCTGGAGCTCTTCCAGGTTGGAGGCGTTCCACTCAGATCCCTGCACAGAGAGGTGTGAGAACGCTTTCCTGACAGGGAAACATCCGCCCTCGTGCCCCCCACCCCGAAACCCCCAACCTGCCACCCCACCCTCCTTTTCTTGCACCAACAGCGTCCTTCCCTAAGAGACCACACCACCCCCTCTTCAGCCCGTCACTCACACGAGGCCGGTTCCCATGGTAACGGGCTTCGCACCTCTACAAACTTCACCCCCGCCCCCGAGCCAAGTCTGTGACCGTATGACGTGGCCTCGATCACAGACGAGACCGTTGACCTCTGACCCCCCCCCCCCCCCACTCACCAGGTAGAGGTGGTCGAAGATGAGCGTGGCCTTGTCCATCTGGCCCAGGATCAGGAGCATCTCGTTGTCGATGAACTCCTTGTACTCCTTCAGGTTGCAGTTCATGTGCTGCTCCAGCTCGGTGCGGATCTGAGGGGAGAGAGAGAGCGGGGGGCGGGGGGGTTTGGGTGGGGGGGGGGGGGGTTGATCAGAGTGCTGTCGCTAGTGAGAGACTCTGAAAGACTCTTCATCCCCCAAACAGTGTGTGTGTGTGTGTGTGTCTGTGTGCCCCCCACCCCCCTCCCCACCCCCCACTCACCTCCTTGGAGGTAACATTCTCCAAATCTTGGAACATCATGATGCTCCGGAGTTTGGCTTTGATAAGGCACTCTGTCCGCTCCCGCTCCGTGGGCCTGCCGGAGAGATGCCGACAGGTTACCATGGCAGCGGGTTAACAGTGACAGTGCAGGGTTATTGGGGCTAAGGGAGACAGTGCTCGGTTATTCGGGTTAACCGTGACAGTGCTGGGTTACTAGGGTTAACTGTGACAGTGCTGGGTTATTAGGGTTAAGGGTGACAGTGCTAGGTTATTAGGGTGAACAGGGACAGTGCTGGGTTATTAGGGTTAAGGGTGACAGTGCTGGGTTATTAGGGTTAAGGGTGACAGTGCTGGGTTACTAGGGTTAAGGGTGACAGTGCTGGGTTACTAGGGTTAAGGGTGACAGTGCTGGGTTACTAGGGTTAAGGGTGACAGTGCTGGGTTATTAGGGTTAAGGGTGACAGTGCTGGGTTACTAGGGTTAACAGGGACAGTTTTTTGTTGTCCCGCGCTCTCTGTGCACGCTGAGGGCAGAGGTGGGACAGGGCGGCGGTGGCGGCAGCGGCGGCGGTCGGGGGGGGGGGGGGGGGAGGGGGGGGGGCTCACTTGTCGACGAACATGGCGGGCGAGTCGGGCCGCGTGGACTCCAGGTCCTGCATGGCGTTCCACTCGTTGATGCAGCTCTGCTCGGACGCGATGCAGCTGTCGTAGTAGCCCGTCCAGGTGAGCGCCATGCCGCCGGGGAAGTAGTTGTGCCGCCGCGACACCTCGCAGGCCTTGTGCAGGATCTGCAGCGCCGACCTGCGACCCCGAAAAACACGCCGCCAGTCAGTCAGGGGGCGTGGCCGTGCTACGCCGCGGTCGGTTCGGCGCTCGACGGCCCAGCGCGGGGGCGGGCAGTTTACACGCACAGGAAAAGCTCCTGGTCTTCCGCTCTCCTCCACTACAGCCAAGTCTGGGGCTGCTATTCCCAGCGGCTGTTCTTCTAGCCTCGATACAGGCACCTGGACCTCACTCGGGAGAGCAGCGTCTGCTAAATCCTACATGCTACATGCTACATGCTAAATGTGTCCCTGAGAGCACTGGTCTACAGTATGAAGGGGCTAAATTCATCAGTACAGCTGCCCGGATGCTAAAGCTATCCCAGTTTAAATGGGACAGACAGACAAACATTACATTACATTACATTCATTTAGCAGACGCTTTTATCCAAAGCGACGTACAAAAGTGCATTTTCATGATCGTAGACAACTGCTGAACACGGGTTCACGGGTTCAAACAAAAAGGGATGTGTGTTTGCAACCTGAACACTATGAATCGCACACATCTGGCCAGTTTTTTTTTCTGGTTTTCTTATTTTGTGTTTGAATCCCATCAACTTCCTCCTGCTAAGGTTCAGCTACGGTAGGAACCTAAAAACAAGTCTCCACAGCACTAATTTACACCTCGCTACATAAACACTCAGAGGAACACATAGAAAAACAAGTTTATTAAGTTCATTTTCTTTCCTAACGCATAATTTCCAAAAGGCTCAGAACCATTCCATGTTCCTCTCTCCCCATGACGTCACAGACGGCACTCCACAATGGCGCTTTTCTGCGGTGGGCACGTTTGTTTTTTACACCGTCGCTGCGCTCGCGGCCGTCTGCCACTAGATGGCGCAGGGGCTCAGCGCTCAGCCGAGGCACCCTGTAGCACAAACAGAATCCTCGACCGGCTTCCTCAGTTGTGTGTTTTTTTTGTTGTTCGAATTCCTCAACGCGATGGACGCGTCTGTTTTCTCAGACTACATTTCCCACACATCCCAGGCCTCCTCCCTCTCCAGTCAGGGGTAAGGGCGGGGGGGTGGGGTGGGGGGGATATTTGACCAATGCACCATTTCCATTCAGTGACCTTGAAGGCACAAAAAACCGACGTCGGAACACGCGGCTGGAGGATTTGGGGGAGGATAAAACGGCGGTGCTGATTGGCTCACCACATGGCCTGGACAGACACGGGTTTGAAGATGTGCGTCCGCCCCGCCGTCGTCACGCTGAATCCCCTGGGGGCGAGGAGACAAAAAACGGGGGGGGTCACGTCAGGTCAGCCGCGGTCACATGACAGCAAACGGGGTGTTTAAACTGTCGCTGTGAAAATGGCCACCCTGAGCGTTTCTTCCTACGTGCTGTACGGGCAGTGAGTTCTTCCCTCGCCTCTGCTGCTTCTAGCTTGCTTTGTGGGGCTCTAAGGCCAGGATATACTACGAAGCACATTGTGAAAAATTCTTTATAAAATACACTGTATAAATAAAAATGGATTGATCAAGTGAAAAGGCGCGCTGGGCTGACGTATCAGAAGAGGAATTGGGGAATTTAATGCTTCCAGAACGCTGAGAAAAGCAAGATGAGGCAGGAGGCAGGCAGGTGTTTTTCCGGAACATTCCGCAGTCCAGAGTGAGACTCTCTGACACACACACTCACACACACACACACACACACACACACACGCACAAGCGAAGACCTCCACCTGCAGCCTCCCCAAAACCCGCCTCATGTCAAATAAACAGGTGGAAGAACCAAGTGATGACATCACGTGCCACTGGAATGAATGACTGAATAATTCTTCCACGTTCCCTCCCCCTCCCCGCACTTCACGTCAGCGGACAGCAGAGGGCGATACAGATCAAGTTAAAGATGATCAACTGGTGCTCACCCGTCTCCATCCAGATGGATCTTGGTGTCGCTCCACAGGGGCAGCACCATTCCTATGGAGCAGCTTTTACTGCAAACAAGCGCAATAAAAAACGTTAGCGTTTAATGCGAATAAACACAGTAATAACGTTAGCATTTACAATGACTTTAAGAATGTTAGCTTTTACTACAGACACAATAATAATGTTAGCTTTTACTGTGACAATAATACTGCTAGCTTTTACCGAAAACAAACGCAGTAGTGACATTAGCTTTTACAGCAAACAAAAGCAATAATAATGTAAGCTTTTACTGCAAACAATTACAATAATAATGTAAGCTTTTACTGCAAACAGACGCAATAACTCTTACAGGCCTCACAACTCCAAGGCTGTAGGTTTGATTGCAATAACCTAGAACTCCACATTTACCACAGGTGTGTGTAGAGGAGAATACCCACAGGTGTGTGTGTGTGTAGAGGAGAATGCCCCCAGGTGTGTGTATGTAGAGGAGAATAGTGCAGGGTGTAGGACCCGCTACCTGTCCTTGTTGATGAAGTCCATGCCCAGCAGGATGTTCTCCTCTGTGTCCTGTCGGCCGCTGGTGTAGACCACCACCATGTAGCGCACGCGGTCCGACCACACGCTCTCCAACCGCACCGCCTGGGGGGGGGGGGGGCGGCGGTTAGACCTCCTCACACTGACCCTCACATCCTCTTATCTCCTCAACCACATCCTCCCAAACACATGCTCACAGTACGCTCACCTCTCTCTCTCTCTCACACACACACACACACACACACACACACACATACACACCGCTTACGCAGAAACTCTCCCTGACTTGCAGTATGCTTATCTCACACACACACACACACACACACACACAGCTGCCTGTCAGGAAGGTCCACGGCGCGGTTCTGTTCTCACCAGTTTGATCCGGTCCTCCGAGCGGAGGATGTTTATCATCACCTGCAGGTGCTGAGGTAGGTCACCTGCGGAGGAGGACGACACACACAAGAGTCACAAAGCCTGCTTCCGTCACCCCAGCGAAGGACTACGGGCTCTCTGTCACAAGGCTGCAGCCTGTTCTTCACAAGAACGGCCACAGTGAGGCGCTCAAGAGCAGCACACAGCTCCCTGGAGCCCAGTGATTTTGGCAAAGCTGCATAATAATAATAAAAAACAATAATCACCATAAACCCTTATCGTACTTAAAAGCAACCCGCTCGGAAGAAACCCACCAGCCCTCCGGAACCTTCCGCAAAAAGCCAAAAACAGCCTCCTGCGCGGATTACACAACGAATGACACAACCCCCAGAGCCTGGGGCGAAAAAAACCCAAAAAAAATAACGAACAAATTAATTAATACGAACGTCGACCGGTCGCTGATTTACGAGGGCACCAAGCAGGGATCCCAGGGCAAGTCAGTGACAGAATGTTCCGGAACAAGAAAAACAAACAAGCAGGCCCCGCCCGCGGGGGGTGGGGGGGGGGGGGGGGTTTCGATTGCAGGTGACGGCGCCAGGGCGAAGAGCGTGTTCCAGCCGGGCCGACGCAGCCCCGAGCGGAGCGTGTTCCCCCCAGAGCGAGCGAGCGAGCTCTCCAGGAACGCGCGGGTGGCCCCTCCCCCCGCCCTGCCCGCCAACTCGCCGTGCGTTCCCGGGCGTGTGCTTACTGACACGTAGCCGGCCTCAGGCTAGCGCCGTACCTGCTGACAGATCGTCGGGGACAACCCGCCACTCCGCAAACCGCCAAAGCGGGTGGGTCGTAAATCACAGGCGCGCACGGAGAGCGTTCTCGCTTCCCGTTTCTGGGCCGACGCCGTTTTTCTGACGGGCCGCTGCCAGCTGCCAATTAAGAGTTACGATCCAGGACCGGGGGGGGCTGTGATTGGTCGCTGGGGGGGGGGGGGGGGGCATGCGGTGGAGGCACCTGGAGCTCCGCCTCCTGCCTCGCTGCTTCTCTCCGGCGGTAACGTCCCCCCGGGGCGACGCAGGCAGGCCCGACGCAGCTCCAGCGCAGCAGCCCAGAGCCCGCAGCGCCCGCAGCTCACGCACGCTATTTCTCGATAGCAGTACCGCCGTGGAGGACCACGGCTCGCAACGTGCCGCTGTGAGCGTCTCCTTGATTTGACACACGGGGAGCGAGAGCATTCAACTGACAGCTCTGAAACCAGAGCCCGCTCTCTGACTCCGCCTCCTGACTCCGCCCCCCCCGCCCCCTGACTCCGCCCCCCAGGGTCCGTGCGCCAGACGCTGCCTCGTGTCAATCAGCGGAGAACTGGCTCAGCCAGCACGCAGGGGTTACACAACTCAGAGACGGAAAAAAAAAATCTAATCACTTCTTTTTTTTTTTTACCCATTTTTTCTTTTTATCCGCACAGATTCCATTTCTCTGACATGCCCTCTCTCAAACCAGCCCTCCGACTGACACGACTCTCGGATTTAAGTAAACGCAAAGGAAAAAAACGTGTTTGTTTTGGCACGGAGGATATAAGGCCTAGCGGTCTTTATAGCAACAGGACTGAAAAACAGACTGTGTCTGTTTAAAATCCAGCTCGACGTGTCAATGAGAAATGGACCTAACCTGTCAGTCTAATAGACTGAATGAGCCAATCAAATTTCCCGATCAGTCGAAACGCGGCGGCGAGGTCAGTTGGCGGAGCGCCTACCCGCGAACCGTCTCACCGTGACGCGGCGGCCCTGCTTCAGCCCAAAGAACCGAACCGCGCGGTGCGGCGCTGTCTCTGGGGCGAGCCCAAAAAACCTGCTGGATTTAACGCCGCAAGAGACGCAGGCCCCCATGCTCCCCCCCTCCTCATCCCCACGCCCCCCCCCCCTCGCTGCCACCCACATACCAGCTCCCGTAAAACAAAAACGCGAGATGACATCACGCCCGATGCGTCAGCCCCACGGGGGCTGGGGGGGGGGGGGGGGGCACACGCATTGGGAACATACGGTACAGGACGCGTCAGCAGGGGGGGGGGCGGACGCTCCACGCCCAGTCCCGTCCCGACCGAAAGGAATTCCGTTCCCTGGGCAACCGCCAATTAACCGCAAACAAACAGGGGGGCGGGCGACACGAATCCGGGGAGCAGGCCCGAGAGAGAAGGCGCTATATAAAAAAACGCCGGATCTCACGACCCGCCGCGGTCGCACGGCGAGCTTGCTGCCCCGACTCGGGGGGGGCGAGAACCCAGCGCCTTCCGAGTCACGCCGCCTCCGTGTTCCCGAGTCTGGGATCAGGGCGTCCTCCTCGCTGGCCCGCGTGGTACTTACGCGCTCACCTGCTTAAACCCCCCCGCTCGCCCCTGGAACGCGCTCGCCAACGGCGTCCACCCCCCCCCGCCCCATCACGGAGCTTCCTCCCGCACCTGGCACGGTCAACGGGGGAGGGAGTTCGGATTGCATAACGAACGTATAAACATGCAGGCCAACGAGCAGCTGGTTCTGCGTTTTAAAAACAAGGTGTGAGAAGCAGGAGAAATGAGATTGCATGACAGGTGCATTACTGAGCGTGCTCCTCATATTTTTAACAAAAACCCATTCGGCTCATTCAAACCAATTAGAACCCCGGGTGACCTCTTGTACTGGCTGTCTTTGCCATTTTGCCCCTCTAGCGTCGGCCGTCTTCACACTTTTTGCCCCTCTTGTATCGGCTGTCTTTGCCATTTTGTGTTGGCACTTGTGTTGGCTGGTACTTGGCTCCAGTGGTGGGATGGGCGTGTGATTGAAAGCAAAGAATGTCTGTCTGTCTCTCCCTCCCTCCCTCCCTCCCTCCCTCCCTTCCCCCCCTCCCTCCCTCCCTTCCCCCCCCTCCCTCCCTCCCTTCCCCCCCACACTCCCTCCCAGCTCCCCCCCTCTCTCCCTCCCTCTCTCCCTCCCTCTCCCCTCCCTCACTCACCTGCATGTTTGTGGTGGGGGTGCCCTCCCTCCCTCTCTCCCTCCCTCCCCCCCTCACTCCCTCCCAGCTCCCTCCCTCCCTCCCTCACTCACCTGCATGTTTGTGGTGGGGGTGGGCCTTCTGGCACTGAGGACTGCTGCCCTGCTGCAGGAAGAGGGCGGCGCCCTTCACCATGAAGAAGCTCTCGCTCAGGCTGGAAGACAAACGTCAGGAGAACGTCAGGAGAACGTCAGGGAAACGTCAGGAGAACGTCAGGGAAACGTCAGGAGAACGTCAGGAGAACGTCAGGGGAACGTCAGGGAAACGCCAGGGGAACATGAGGGGAACATGAGGAGAACGTCAGGAGAACGTCAGGGGAACGTCAGGGGAACGTCAGGAGAACGTCAGGGGAACGTCAGGGGAACATCAGGAGAATGTCAGGAGAACGTCAGGGGAACGTCAGAGGGACAGCCATCAGTCACATCCTAGCCCAACAGCTACTTCTTTGTGCCTCTTTATTTACCCTGTTTAAGGAGGACCTGCAGTGTCAGTCACAGATCAAAAGCACACAAACAGGACCAACAACCTGACACGGAACGCCGCTAATACGCCACTGGCAGGTGAGTCTACAGCCCGGACGCACATCTGCACGCCCGGAGGGCCGATCTTCGTGCTGGTTTTCGTTCCAGGTACCTTTTAGTTTTCTGACAGCTCTGCAAACTACCCTGTTTCACAGAAAGAAAAAAAAACTTTAGGACGCACTTGCTGTAGCTGCTGCTTTTACGAACGTCAGCTCAACTGAGCCAATTAAATAACTGAGAGCACAAAACTCTGAGACGGATCGCCTCTGGCTGCGGATCCCGGGTCCACCCAGGGAGCGGGCGCTCCACAGTTAACACCACCGATCCCTGGTGCCGGAGGTCAGACAGCGTCACCATCAATCTCCCCTGGCCTACTGCCTGAAAGGAGGAGCCAGCAGCTCGGTCTTTGTCTCCGGCCAAAAAAATGCAAAAATGCAAAAGATCACCCAATCGCCCACAGCACCGCAGAAAAAAAGTTTCCGCCCGCACGCGAATCACTTCCTGCTCGAAATGAACAGCTTCCTGTTCTACCCTTCCCCAGGCTCCTCAGTCTCCTGTAAAGGGGAACGTCCCGGAGTAAACCTGCGGGGAGACGTTTCGGCGAGCTCCTCCATCTCCCTGAGTGATGAGGCCCGTCGCAGGGCCCCGCCCACCCGTTTGTTCGGGACGGTTTTTCTTTTTTGGAAACGCCCCCCCCCCCCCCCCGTTTTTGGCCGAGGCGTCTCTTCGGTGCCCGGGGCCAGCGGGATAATGCGCCTCGCAGCCGAAGCCAAGGTGCCGAAGCGCCATGGAGAAGCTGAAAGGGCCCGGGGGCTTATCCACCCACGTCGCTTGGCTTCGAACCTGCAACCCCCCCCCTCCCCCCAGCCCCTCCCACAGCCTCCCCCCGGAACAAGCCTCGCCACCCCACAATGAAACATCGCTGTCTTTACCACTGACTGCAACCCCCCCCCCCACCCCACCCCACCGCCATCTAAGAGCTCCTAAATTCTGCGGTCCTCCTGGTGTGGGCACCAGCGCAAGCAGCAGGTGAAACCACGGCAGAGACTAAACATTTTTTGAGCGGAAAAAAAAAGATGTATAAGACGGCCATTTTGACAAGAAACTTGGGCGACTGAGGTGAGAGACATCCTGCCCCCCCCCCCTCCCAAACTCAGGAAGTCATCTCTCACTGTCCTCCCCCGACAGTCAGGTGGAGTTATGGGGGGGGGCGTCACGCTTTCCCGTTTCCCGTGGTAACGCTCCAAAGCCTCGCTCTCATTGTTCCCCCCAGCCCCCCCCAGCTCCCCCCCCCCCCCACACACACAACAAAGAGAAACGCAAATCACTGGACATCCTGCGTCCAGTCCTGAGGGGGTGGTGACCCGATCACATGACAATACGGACCCGGGAGGGGAGGGGGGGGGGGGGCAACAGGCCATGCTTTGTGTACGGCTGCCCACATCTTCAAGGGGGGGCTGTCCCTCGTCACAAGGACCATTGTCTTCCTCGCTTCTCATTTCCTTAGCTTTTCCAAAACCTGATGGTTTTTTTCCAAAAAACCTAAAAACTTAACGGTCAAAAGCCGCAGGTTTTAAGGAGCGCCTGCAGGACGCCCCTCCTACCAGACCTACACCCGTGAGACCCCGGGACCAGAGAACACGGCTTGCTACTGGACCCACGCCCCCCCCCCACAAACCCTTCACGTGTAAAGCCAACAACCAGAGGGCGAACGCAGATTTAAAGCATGACCCACACATAAATACAGAGCCATAGGCACCCTCATTAACCACGCTACCCCCCCCCCACCCCCCCCACTGTGTGGGTACACTCTCGCACCCTGCTATCACTGCCCCCACAAACGAGAAGGGGGGGGGGGGGGCTGGGGGGGGCTAAATATATCTGGTATCAGGGAAAACACAGTAACCGTCACACACATGCCAGCCAGCCAGATGAGCCCTATTATTACCACGGTCTCCCCACCGCTCCCCTACATGGGCACCGCGAAGGGTCTTCAGACCCGACGCCCCCGGTGACACCTCAGACAGAAACAGCCCGACGACACAGCCGAGCGCTGTCCGCACGTCTCTGCACGAACGCTAAACACGACAACGTTACCGCTACTGCTGCGTTACCTACTGCTAAAGTCACAGGTGCATGCACACGACCAACCTGTCTGCTTTCCATTTAGGTCCCCATTTAACAAATGCACATATCTTAAAAAACATAATGCATAAAATAAATTTAAAAATCCACACACGACTCGACTCTATTTCTACTTTTACTCACCCACACACCACACACCACACACACACACACACCACACACACACACACACCACACACACATACTTACCAATGTGTGAAGAGTGGACCATGATAAAGTGCCTGCACAGTGAGAACCATGCTTTCCACTATCACTAGGAGAATACCAATACCACATATACTAGTCCTCACATGCATAGAAATGTGCACTCACACACACACACTCCCACACAGACACACGCACACACACACACACACACACACACACACACACACACACACACACACACATACACACACACACACACACACACACACACTTACTCTTACACACACACACACACACACACTCACTCTTACACACACACTCCCACATACACACACACACACACACACACGCACACACACTCACATGCGGCAGATCTCGCTCTGGGTCAGGACCGCGTTCTCCACGAAATAGGGCAGCATTCTCAGCGCCGCTCCTTGCGGGGGCTCCAGCACCAGATGCATCCTGTTTGCCGAGCAGTGTGTACCCCCCCCCCGCGGGCCCCCCCACGTCCGATACCCCGGGAACTCTTCTCAAAGAAAGCGGCGGCCGGCGAGCCGGAGGCTGGGGAGGTCCGGAGACCGGCGAGGTCCGGGCCGGGATATTCCGGGATGGGGGGGTGGAAGGTTCGGGGGACTGCCGCGGCCGGAGGAGTTAGTCCAGTCCCATATGTGTCTGTCGCCCCGGCGCTGGTCCGTATCCTCCGTGCGTGTGTGTGAGTGTGTGTGTGTGTGTGTGAGTGAGTGTGTATGTGAGAGAGAGTGTGTGAGAGTGTGTGCGCGTGAGAGAGAGCTCAGCTGAGTTATGAGGAAAAGCCTGCTTCTCTGCTCCTCCTGGCTCGACTGGCTGCAGCTGACAACATCTCCGCCTGCAGCCTGGGGGGGTTGGTCTCTCTCTCTCTTTCCCTCCCCTTCTATCGCTCTCTCTCTCTCTCTGTCCCCCCTCTCTCTCTCCCTCCCTTTCTATCGCTCTCTCTCTGTTTTCTTCCTCTCTCTCTCCCTCCCTCCCTTTCTATCTCTCTCTCTCTCTGTCCCCCCTCTCTCTCAATTCAAATTCAAATCTCAAAGTGCTTTATTGGCATGACAAATATAGACACGTGTGTTGCCAAAGCAAAGATTACAAAATTAAACTGTACAATGAATGCTAGATTCTGAATTGGTAATCTCAGTTTCTATCTATCCCTCTCCGTGTCCTCTCTCTCTCTCCCTCTCCCCCTCTCTCTCTCTCTCTCTCTGCAGCTGGGCTCTCTCTCCCTCCCTCTCTCTCCCTCTCTCTCTCTCTCTCTCTCTCCCTCTCTCCCTCTCTCTCTGTCCTCTCTCTCCCTCTCTCTCTCTCCCTCTCTCTCTCTCTCTCTCTCCCTCTCTCCCCCTCTCTCTCTCTCTCTCTCTGCAGCTGGGCTCCACAGAAACCGGCTGTCCTCGGACTCTCTCCGTCCCGTTAAAACTTCACCCCCCCCCCCCCCCCCCCCCGTCCTGTCGCGGGGGCCGCTGCGTTCAGCCCTCTCGCCCCTAAGCCCCCCGCTCCCTCTCTTCCGCGTGAGAACAGACCGGAGGAACCCCAAAAACGGCCGAGCCCCGGCTGAGCCTCCACATCTCCTGCTGCTCGTCGCTACGCTAGCAAAAAAAAAAATAACAGTCCACTCCGCAGTTTCTGAAGCAAAACAGGAAGAGGGTTCTTCGCCTCCTTCTGAAACAATATCCCTTCAGTCGCTCTCTCTCTTCTGAGAAAAGGAGCAGGACTTCGGAGGGGCGCTGGAACAGATGTTCTGACCTCCTCCACGGCGTTCGGACACGCGTGCGGCTCCTCCGGCTCCTCCTCCTCCTCTGGCTCCTCCTCCTCCTCTCCTCCCCCCAACAGGCTCTCACACGGACCGAGAGGAGGAGGAGGACGCAGAGAAGAGGGGAGGAGGCAGCAGCGGGGAGAACCAATGCGCCTCCGTCAGAAAAAAGCTGGCACAGCACAGGCTAAATCTCATTATCCCGAAAGGGGGGGGGGGGGGAATCACCTTCTCTCTCCTCTTAAGACTCTCTGCTGCAGCACGGGGGAACAGCGCTCCACCTGCAGCACGGGCGAACAGCGCTCCACCTGCAGCACGGGCAAACAGCGCTCCACCTGCAGCACTGGCAAACAGCGCTCCACCTGCAGCGAGCGTGGCGGGCTTCGCGGGTTTCCTTTTGACAGCTAGTCACGAGGCGTGGGCAGGTCTGCACCACTTCTGTGTACGCTCTCTCTATCGCTCTCTCTCTCTGTCCCTCTCTCTCTCTGTCCCTCTCTCTCTCTACCTCTCTTCCTCTCTGTCCGTATCTCTCTCTCTCTCCTCTCTCTCTGTCCCTATCTCTCTCTGTCCCTCTCTCTCTACCTCTCTGTCCATATCTCTCTTTCCTCTCTCTCTCTCCCCACTCTCTGTCCCTATCTCTCTTGCTCCCCTCCCCCCCCCCTCCCCGTGCCTGTAACCTTGGTCCCAGTCAAACGGACAGAGAGCGTGGCCGTCCAATCAGCTGTCGGCTGGGAACGCACGGAGCAGCACGGTGGCGCAGATAACAGGGGGGGGGGGGGGGGGGCGAGGGGAGGCTCTCTACGGGCAGAGTCCAGGCCGGCGGAGCGAAGGAGGAGCAGAGGGAGTGGGGGGGGGGGGGGGTAGGGGGGGTCACTGACTCCGGTCCGTAGGCAGGACAGCATTCTGAGAGCAACAACGGGGCCCATTCAAGGGGGGGTCCCGACCAGGCATTCCAGCTGGGGGAATGCGAGCCCCCTCAACTGCAGCCTTCGCAGGGAATGCGCGCAAATTCGTAGCCCGCCGATCGGTCCCTCAGAGGGAGGGGGGCGGTGCTTAAACAATGTTTACTTTAAAAAAAAAATAAATCTAACCTTGACGTCTTGACTGAACAGATGTGAAAGAACTGCTCCAAACGACAAACCACATCCCAACCGACCACAGGAACCGGAAAACTGACACGGAAGCCTTCCTGATTTCTTACAATGGGCGCACGTGCGTATAAACACACACAGACACACACATTCACTCTCTCTCACACACACACATTCACTCTCTCTCTCACACACACACACACACACACATTCACTCTCTCTCTCTCTTTCTCTCGCACACATTCACACACACACACACACATTCACTCTCTCTCTCTCTTTCTCTCGCACACATTCACACACACACACACACACATTCACTCTCTCTCTCTCTCTCTTTCTCTCGCACACATTCACACACACACATTCACTCTCTCTCTCACACACACACACACACACACACATTCATTCTGTGTGAAGTTGCTGATGTGAAAACAGCTTGCTCCGCACCCTCATCCTGAAAGCAGCGCTAGGCTCCAGGTTCATAACTGTCGTTTACAGCGAACGGCCAATCAGAGCGAAGTCTCGCAGGCGGGCCCCAGCGATGCGGGCAGCCAACGGCACACAGAGCGCAACGGATCACCCAGCCTCCAAAGGGCCGGGCCCCGGGGGGGCCCCTGGGGGGGGCCACGGACGTGCCAGCCTGCCCTCAAAATGCCCTGGTCCTGAACCTCTCAGGTGTTCACAAGGCGCTCCGCGTTAATCCCAGGAAGCTCCGCCCCCTTTTCCGCCACAGAGAAAAACACAGAGACCCGACTGAAGCAAGGCCCGGGTGGGCGGGCCTGAGTGGGCGGAGTCACCAGACCGCTTATTAATGGCCTCAGTTTTCTCTCTCTCTCAGTTAATGTTTTTTTTTTTTTGCAAACGCAGGCACAAAAGACAAGGAGAAACATGATAAATGGAGCAGCTGTTCCCAGAAACTGCGGGTTGCATAACTCTGGAGCTGGAGGCCTGGAGCTCCTCACCCGACAAGAGACGAGACGGGCGGGGCCGATCCCCCAGGCGGACGAGAGCAGAGCAGGTGCAAAAGAGAGCCTGTGACATCACTTCCACCGCCTTGTGACATCACTTCCTGCAGCTCGTGAGGACCCACGCCTAGTGTAAGAAAGCCAGTGACGTCACTTCCACCGCCTTGTCACATCACTTCCTGCAGCTTGTGAGGATCCACATCCAGTCCCGGGACTGCTAGACTCTCTGCTGTCTTTGTGCCTTTAAAAAATCCCCTAACGAACACAACAACCCGCCTAGCAGTGTGGTTTAATACATCACAGAGAGCTGGATAAGTCAGTCACACCCCACTATGATATGATCATTACGTAATTACAAATATGATTTATGACTTTGCAGACGGCAGCACCGAGATCCAGCAAAATGTCTGTGTTACCGTGTGCGGTTCAGGAGATCTGAAGGAGTGTGTGTTTGATTACTGGCAGCCAAACAAAGGCTGCCACAGAGAGGAAGCGTTTTCCACAATGTCAGAATGTAAAAAAAAAAGGGAACAATCTTCTCATACATCACCTGGACTAACCTGTCTGTTGAAACACAAACCGCCCGCCCCCCCTCCCCCCAGCGCCCCCCAGCCCCCCCTCCTCCCCCCCAAGGTCCCAGTCTGCTGACTGTGACAGAAGCCCTGTTTTCTCTGCTTTTGTTTTTTTGAAGAAGACGCAGACGTTTCTGCAGCAGGGCCGTGGGTCAGGGCTGGAACACAGTGTGAACGCTGGAACAATGGGCCAGGGTGTGAACTATGTGGCCAGTGTCCCAGATAACAGCGGCTGACTGCCGCTTTGTTTCTCCTCTTTATTTGCACAACTCTCGCCTTTGGACTCCTGTTCTCCTCCCCATACACACACACACACACACGCGCGCGCGCACACACACACAAGTACAGACAAACATCCACACACACACAAACATGCTCACAAATGTGCCTACTAACACACACACACACACACACACAATTTTCCCCGCATATTAAACCGTGCCGGTCCTGTGAAATTAGCCCCCCCCCCCCCCCACCCTCACACCCACCCCCCCGTGGTCCGTTCCCAACCGTCTGATATTGCCGTGTTTTCATTGGCTCGTCACGGCTGGTGTCTGTCCTCTCGTTCTTATCACGGCCGTTACCGAGCAGCCCGGCCCGTATCGGCACGGCAACCAACGGCAACCGGACAGCCGTTACCCACTGGGCCGCCAGCGCGCATCTTACAGGGCGAACCCGCCGCGATGCGTCCCAGCGGAGGGGGGGGGGGGGGGTGGGGGCGCGGTGTGACAGGTACCGGCACCGCCCACCAGCCATCGGATCCACAGCCGTCTCCAAGGTCAAAGGTCAGGGGCAAAGCACTGCAGCGTACGAGCTGTGACTTCACAAGAACCGTCAAGCGCAAACCGTCAAGCACAAAGCCAGCCAGCGCGATTTAAAAACTCTGGTTCCGGGCGGGTGACCCGCCTACAGGAAGTCACGCTGAAGAGGTTCGGGCTGAAGCCACCGTTCGACCCCGGCTGATTGGCCGTGACAGGAGGCTCCGCCCCTCACAGGCGGCCCCGCGGGGGATCCGCTGGGCGCTCGCGGCGTGGGGCGCCCGGCCATCCCGCCGGGACAAACAGACGGGGCTTTCTCAAGTGCCCCAGGCCCCCCCCCGCAGGGTCAGCGGCGTTAGCGAGCAAGGCGGTTCGCGGGAACACATGCTCCACAGGCACAGAAATAACAACACCCCCAACAATAAAAAAAAACACTCAAATAAAAGCTCAAATCTGGGGGGGTGGGGGGTGGGTGTGAGTGCAGGGCCTCCGTCTTCGGAGATACAAAGGAACCTTCAGCGAACCGCTCGGCGCTGATGAATTCCACGAAACTCAGTCAGTCGACTTTTCAGGATTACCGCCCCCACAATGAAAAGGGAATTAAACGCCAGTTTGAGGGACGCTGCGTTCGCACAGCGAGTGCTCGAGCCGTGAGCTGCATGTCTTCTGTGGAATTAACGGGGAAAAAAAACCCAGCCTCTGTACTGTCTGCACAGTCTGTGCCACTCCAGGGTTTCTCAACACCGGTGGTGTTGAAGACATCACGGGGCGAACGCTATCCAGCGCAGAAGTGCGCTTCAAACATTTAGCCGTGTGAAGGTAAGGGAAGGAAATAAACATGACGCATTTTTTGACGCCGTTCCTTCAAAAAAGCCCCAAAAATTCTGTGGCATGGTGGGCAGTACCGCTGGCCAGCCTGGAATGCTGGGATATGGGTCAGGAATCTGAACCGGGGGGGGGGGGGGGGGCGGGAAGCTGCGGGGAAACAGATGACCCGATTCAGCTCTGGCTTTCTCCAGGAAACGTGGCCCCGCCTCCCCGCGCAGCTAGTAATTCTGGGTAAAAAAAGCACAACCTCCAATCAAAACCTTTGAATACATCCTCCTCAGAGCTTTCGGCGAGCGACTTGTGGGCTAATTTTAGGCGACGAGGCAGGCCACGCCCCTTCTCCGGGAGGAGGGGGGGTCAAGGGGCGAGCGCTTCCCCGACTCTTCCCCCATTGTGCTCCGCACGCGAGGGCAGGAAGCAGGTCCTCCGGTCCCCGGGTCTGAGTCAGCTTCCTGTTTCTCAAGCGAAACAGAACGTCAGCAGCAGCAGCAGCTCCCCCGGCCGCTCGAAGGGCAAGGAGGAGGACGAGAGAACAGCGAAGGGGAGACGCCGGAAGGAGGAGGAGACGGGGGCCCGTCCGACCGCGGGACGGGGGCGAGGGAGACCTCGTATCTCCGGCGCGGGCCTTTTCCGACGCCCGTCCGATGGCGGGACGGGGGCGAGCGAACGCAGCCTCACCAGAGGTCAAAGGCTGGCGGGCCGTTCCCTCGCCCGCCATTTTGGGGTCAGGGGTCGGGGTCAGTTCGTGCGGTTCGTCCGCCCTTTACGCTGACCGCCGCGCGGCCTCCAGAGGCTCAGATCGCCCGCTGCTCCACACAGCCCCCCCCCCCAGCTCCTCGTCCAGGTCAGGGGCGATAAAACAACGGTAAGACCGCCCTGACGTCAGCTTATTTCCAACGGACAAAGGGGAAGCCCCACCAATCATGGAGTCCGCTGGGTAACAACCAACAGAACACCAGTGGTGACTGGTGGATGTTTCCTGGCCATACTTATGAAATCTACGCAGTAATTACCAGTCACTTCGGATATCCACCAATCACAATCGGCGTTGTTCTATACGGTTGTCACCAATGTACTCTGTGATTGGTGGAGCTCCTCTCCATTTTCCATGAGCAAGGTCAGAAGGTAAAAGGCCCATTTTATCATTTCCTCAAAATACATTTTTTAAATTAGATTCACAAGCCAAGAACACAATAAATGTCCTATTTACCGGTGTGTATAAAAAAATAAAATAAAAAAACCTTTTCAAACTTGAAAACTTAGATGAAAAGATGAAAGAAAGTTTTCTCTCAGTAGCGTCCTACATTTGAAGCTTGACGTGAAGGATTTAGGACACCGAGTCACTCCCCAGGGACCCCGGCTCTCGCTTGCACACCCCTTTTTTAGGCACGAGTCACACGACCTTTCCGAAAGCGAAGAGAAAAAATCAAAAAATAAAAGTGGCACCGTCATCCGTTCGTCTGCGTCACGTACCCGCCCCCGGGGGCCGCCCCCCCGCCCCCCCCCCCCAGTTCGCTTTAGTCCCGAGTCTCAGCGTTCATCACGATTCACAGGCTTCCGACACGATTCTGTCACTCAAAGCCCCCCCCCCACCCCGCGCTGTTCTAAATACATACTGCGCACGGCAAAGGAACCCGGCAACCACATTACACTGACAGACACAGAGACCAGACATCACTGACCACAGACCAGACATCAGTGACCACAGACCAGACATCAGTGACCAGAGATCAGACATCAGTGACCAGAGACCAGACATCAGTGACCAGAGACCAGACATCAGTGACCAGAGATCAGTGACCAGAGATCAGACATCAGTGACCAGAGACCAGACATCAGTGACCAGAGATCAGACATCAGTGACCAGAGACCAGACATCAGTGACCAGAGATCAGACATCAGTGACCAGAGATCAGACATCAGTGACCAGAGATCAGACATCAGTGACCAGAGATCAGACATCAGTGACCAGAGATCAGTGACCAGACATCAGCCTCACAGTCACTCAAACTCCAGTCAGAACTACCTTGCTGAGTAACAGAACCTTAAGCATTTCATTCATGCACATAAACTTCAGGAGCTACTGCTAGTGTTACTTAACCACGGTGCGCGGGGAACCCAAACAGAGACCGAGGGCTTCCCGTTAAATTCTCTGCACACACAAACACGGCGTCGCTCCTCCAGACGTCCCCGAAAGACGAGCCGAAGGAATGCACCGAGCGAGCGAGCGAAAGCATCGCTTTTTGCGAACTCACCTCTGGTTCAGTCGACGCTCGTCATCGCTTCCAAAGTCCTGCAAGAGAGGGGGAGAGAGAAAAAGCCTCATTTCAGAATTTCAGCCTTTCGAACGACTCCAGCAACACGCCGGCGGCTACAGTGTCGGCAGTTCAGCGTTTGCGACAGAAGAGCAAAACCGTTCCGCACAAAAAGGGACAAAATTTGTGCACAGATGTAAACACAAGAGGGGATTTTTGGACAACGACATGCAGTCGTTGCGTTTTCAGCGTGGAAAAACGATTGTGGGAAAATGATTGTATTTGAAGACGGTGTTCTCCTCATTTGATAGGTTCCCAACGTTTTGAACGACATTATGCTCTGGAGGGGAAAAAGAAAAAAAAAAAAGAGTATGCAGGTACGACCGGTCGTTACATAAGACTCTCTGTACGTGACCCAAATTTGAAAAGAGAAGTCGGAACAATGCGTTTCTGTTCTACTCCGTGTTATAAAAGAGGAACACAATGCCTCAAAAAAAAAAAAATACACGCATTCAGCCCACATAGGCCTGCGGGGTTCGACGGGACAGGGGAAGAACCGGGCGGTGATTCTGAATCGGGTTTCATCACAAAGCCGCCGGAGGGGAAGAGGCTGCCCTTTGTTCCGGGCCCTCGTAACCAGGGCTATCGGGGGGGGGGGGGGGCGTGACAATATGGCGGCACGGGTCATCTCCTCGCCTCGGGCTCCGGCACTGCCAGCGACGCGATCGGGTTTTGGTGTCACCGTGGTGACAGGCGGACACAGGAGAACGCTTTGGATCAGAGACCGTCCCGGGACTGTCCTTGTCGCCTGTCGCCTTCATGCCCCCCCCCCCCTTCCCCACACCTCCCCGACACACACCTCCCCTTTCGCTCTCTTTCCTAAGAGCATTCCGGAGCCCTTGTCCCCAGCGGGTCAGAGTGTACGGCACACGCCGCAGCTGTCCGTAAGGCCCATTACTGAGCCCGGGAGCACAATAACGAGCGAGAGCGTGCCACATCTCAACCCAACAGCTGCAGTGACCGAACCCCCCCGCAGCCCAACAGCAGGGGGTTAGCTGGGTACTGGCCCAGCGGACTGGCCAAAGGCCCAAACAACACAGACTTTAACGGCCGCCATTTTCATCCTGCTGCTCTCCAACAGCTTTTAATGGCTCTGTCTCATACTGTCTCCTTGTGATGGTATACGAGCCCATATTTACAGAGGAAGTTAAAGTGCAGTACGTTGTACTAGACAGGCTTTTAACCCTTTGAAGAATAAGTCTTTTTTTAATTTTTTTTTTTTAAATATTCAGTGTTCTAGAACTCCACTGCTTCCAGTCACCAGTAGCGATTGTGACATCAGCGTTAGAACGTTCAGTTATGAACATTCCAATCGCATATTTGTGATGTCACACACCTCAAAGGGTTAAGGACTCCCACACCAGGGCTTAGCCTTCCGAACTCCGCAGCCAGAGAAAGAAGCACAGCGGGAGAGGCACAAGGTGAGCAGGTGTTAGTTTGACCCCGCGACCCCGGCTGCTAACGGCTAGCGGCGCGGGCTCCCCGGGTCACGGCGGTAAGGCTCTCCCGCCTCGCGGAGGACGAGACGTTAAATACGGGGCAGTAACCGCCGCTTTTGTTCCCGCCTGAACAAACGGGGCGCGGGTAACGGGATATGGGCCGTCCCGCTCGAGAGGCCCGCCGGTCCCTTTCAGGCGAGGGGGGGGGGCACGGGGGACCTGAAACTCACACCCGGGACGCGTCGGCCGCTGTGTTTAAAAGAGGTTTCGGTTCCGCGTCGAGGGTAACACGATCGTCTGCGGCGGACCCGGGGGGGGGGGGGGTGGGGGGAATTTCGGCCGAAGAAACCCGGCTGTACCGCGGCGCTGTTCAAAGCAGGCTGGGTCAGGACCGCAGCAGAGCAGCGCGGGTCAGGACCCAAAGGCGAGCGCAAGCGGAACCTCTCCTGGGTTACGCGGGAATGCGCGGGGACGTGAAACCGTAGCGCGCGGGAGCGCGCGGCCAAACCCCCGCCTTCAGCCCACACTCGAGCGAAAACACAGAAAACTGAGAGACTAGAACGGCCCGTTCGCCTCAACCGACATCCATCAACAACAATAACGATACACACAATGGAAGAAATAAGTACAGTACTCCTGGGATGCAGTTGTATTCAGAGTGCTGGACATTCGACAAAGGGTGTTAGCAGTTAAAATAGCTGTACTCATAAATTAAAACATATATTTACTTAATCCTCACTTCCTCTAACAGCAGCAGGAACCCCCTGGAGACCGCGGGGGGGGGGGGCGTCGCGATTTTGAGCACCTCCTCTAGTGTGAATCTGCAAGGTGCACCAGGCGACGCACCCGCAGAGCGGCAGGGAAGCAGAGCCGCCCGCCTCCCCGGCCGAAGTGCTGAGTCACTGAGGCGCCCGTCGCAGGGTTCGTGGCGCAGGGCGGCAGCTTCTGGTGCGCCAGTGGCCTTGAGACCGACCGTGCGTCCCCCCCGTTCCCCCCCCACCCCCCCACAGGCGACGCTGCGCCAGGTTCACGCCGTGGCTCCCACGCGGGAGAGGGAGAGAGGGAGAGAGAGCGCTCGCACGGGTTTCCGGAACAAACCGCCGCGGCGGCTGACTCAGCTCCGCCAAAAGACAGCGAAGCGGCGTCCGGTCACGTTCAGGCTCTGTGTAAGATAAAGGATGAGAGCGAGGCCTTTACGTACCTGGGAGGCTGGCAACACAGGTGCTCATTATTCCAAAGGGCGGGGGGGGGGGGTAATGTGCTTATTATTGTAAGCTACAGCACAATGGGGTTTCACAGCCATTATAATACATCCACCGTTGTAGCCCAGGGTGTGTACTTGATATCCTACATTTTGGGAGGACTGAGAGCAGCCTAGAGACTCCATCTAACCGCCCTCCCTCCTCCCGGGTCCCCATAACATAGCCGCCCCCCCCCCCCCCCCCCCCCCCCCCACTCCATTCGACGCTAAGTTAGTATGACATCACTGCTGCAGCAGTCTCCTCTGGGCCCTGGCCACACCCCCTCAGACTGGAATGCGGCCGCGCAGTGAATTCTAAACGGCGAGCTAGGAGCCATCGATACGGGCCAGGCTGGTCTCCTCTCCTCCCGGCTTCTCCTCTCCCCGAGCAGCTGCACCTGTCTGCCTGCCTACATATCCCACAATTCCTTGAGTCATGGACAGGGAGCGAAAAACACAATAACAACAACAACAAAAAACTAAAAGAAACATCAAGGACAACATCTCAACCTCTAACAGCCGGTGATACGAGCGGAGGCTCATTTAATCGCGTGCTTCTGACCGCGAGAACGGCCCCTCCCTTATCTACCGAATGACGGGGCCGTTAGTTACGGCTGCTGTCCTCAAACGGCCTCTCAGCCTCTGAACCGTAACGGACTTTATTATCAGAAAGGCCATCCGCCGGTCCCTCTGCTCTTTTACCGCGCCCCGTAAATAACTCACGCGCACAGTACAGCGCCTGCTAACTGTCGTCCTTTTATTGATCAGCTTATTCATCTTTTGGTCTTTTTTCATCATGAGAAATTTCCGCAAACTAAGGTCCAACACTGTACTTTCCCATTACTACCAACGGGCATAAATCAGAGTGCACTTCTTCCTAGTAAATCTGAAAAGTCAGTAACACTGGTGTTCGTGCCTAGCCCGTGGCAATTTTCTAGTGGCCTAATATTAACCTAAAGTTTTTCAATGAAAATGAATTTTGAATGATCATTCAAACTACAAAACAAGACAGAAATAATTAGGGCAGTAGGTAATTTAATGATGAAGTGCAAGCTCGACCGTGGCTATCAATAAGGAAGGGATCACTTTTCTAAAAACAATTTTTTCCCCAAAACATCTTGAGGCATGAGAAAGCATTGCTGCATCTCTCAAGAAATTTCTGGCACATAATATGACTAACTAGCCCCCCCTACTGGGTCTAAAAGTGTGTAACAACTCCAGATAACCAGGTTCCAGATTTATCTATGGCAGTGGTAACCAACCCTGTTCATGGAGATCTCCCATCCTGTAGGTTTTCACTTTAACCCTAATTTGGCAGACCTGACTCTACCAATTAGTAACAAGATCTCCAGCTGTCCAATGAGGCCTGTTTTGTTACAGCTGTAATGAAAACCTACAGGATGGTAGATTTCCAGGAACAGGGTTGGCCACCACTGATCTATGGAGGTGTTCATCGAAATGTCCTTTTCCACTGCAGAAATGGGGGTCACTGCCTAACTGTTCTGTGTGTGGAGTACATCTATGCCTTTGAGGGAAACATGCTTAATATTTACACCACAATATTTTGGGTAACACTAAAAACAAAAAAGTTGCTTTCTTCCTAGTGTATGACAGCGCTTACCAACAGCTATGAGTGACAATTCAGTAAAACACAGATACTGTCAGGCATGTGGTTTACCTCATCTCACCAAGGGAAATGAAAAAGATGAAAAACGGGAGAGAACAACACACTGAACAGCTCAACGCTCATACAATTACCAACGTTTATTACACAAGAACACCGTATGACAGCTGGCCGTCCGCGATTGTCTGAAGATCAACACGTGACGCAGACAAAAGCACGGACTTCCTGTCACTTTCTTTCACAAAGTTAACGTGCCCAGACGCACGCGGCTGAACCTTCGGTGTCCCGCTGTAAGAACGCGGGGAAAATGAGAGAGTAACAGGACCCCGGCAGCTGTCTGAAAGGGATTCAGCTGGGCTCAGGTTCAATGGGCAGTTTTAATCACTGTGAAAATTAACCCGGGGGAGCCCAGCCTCGCGCGGTTCCCCTTACAAATAGGCTGTTATTCAATCATGGGGTCAAAACTAATGTTCGCGTGTTGCTGCATTAGCAGAACAAACAAAAACCCAAACACAGATCACCATCAACATCGGCTTACTATGTTAGAGAGTGTGAGTGTGTGTGTGTGCACGTGGGCAATAAAGGCTGCTGTAGCTCCTTTAAACGGTTTTCACACACAGGGGACTTTTGCAAGGTCAAAGGTTCAAAGATCAGATCAATTTCACTCGTCAGGTGTACTGCACCGTCAGGTCGTCTTTTCTCTTGGGGTTGCGTGCATGGACTCGCGTGATCATGTGCTACCTTTCAGCCCATTGACAACCCCTCTGTTCAAAATGTGATGACTGGACAAGACAATTAAAAACGGTCAAACCGAACAAGAGATGGTTTCCCCCAACGTTAGGCAAACTTCACTGGGTACCAAATAAAATGTTGCTTTGCATGCATTCGACGGACACGTTGGTAAACAACGCAGGCCTACGAGTCTTCCCCCAACACGAGAAAGAATTTAAAAAATTGCTTATTATAAAAATTTTATTAGTATTTCAGCAAATTAAAAATTGCACACACGACAGAAAAGTAAATGCAGCTCTCAGCAAATACTCCGCAGAGTCAAAGTAACAAATATAAAGGTAGATGTGTAGAATTTTCAGGCAAATAGGTAAAGGGTGACATGGCAAATTCGATATAGAGTAGGCTAACTCCCCACGGGAGCCAAATTACTGTCAGATATTTCACATATATATTTTCAAACCAAATTGCCTTGAATGACTGACAAGCAAATCGACTGAATCACGCATTTCCACAAGCAATCCATCCGGCTCTATCCAGTGCGCCTTTTTTAAACGTTAGCTTGCTAACGTGCGTTATTCATTTTGGAAAACTGTTTGCTGATTAAACAAAAATAAAGCCAATTTGCTACAAATCTTGCCAGAGAGCTAATCATTGGGAAAAGTCGGTTAGATCAACATCACCTGAATGTCACCAACATAAATACGGGAATGACAGTCATGACTCTCTTAGCTATTTAGCGAGATGTTTTTGGCATGACAACAGTTAGCTATATAGCTAGCTAATGAACATTAATGGTGACAGTTACGATTGGCTCACAAGCTATTGTTTACAGTGCCTTCGTGCGTGCCTCAACGTTAGCCAGCTAACTAATGAATGCAGCTTGTCATATTTATCAAACGGCAGCCACGTTTTCCCACAAATCAAACAGGCCACATTATAAATAATCAAGATAAACATGGACTGGCTAGCGTGCATGCTACCTGTCCTTGTATTTTATACCCAGACTGCAGCCAGCTAACATCCCTTGTATTAACGTTAACGTATGTCTTTTATTTTTTTTTTAATAAAAAAAGAACTAGCACTAAAATATATAGCAATCCATTTTGACGTTAGCTCACACGCCAATCGCGTTACCTCATTATTTAACAATGTCACGGGGCTGGTTGTATTGTTCAAATTAACACTAGCTTCGTTAAGTAATATGTGGTATGTGACCAGCTATAGCTAGCAATCCAATGCATAAAATGGCTCTGTTTTGTTATGATTTTCCATTGCATAACATAGGTAGCTATGTTACTCTCTAGTCAGCTTTTAGTGTCTCAAAATTAATCTACCTAGATACCTACCGTTTTAAGAATACCAAATTTATTTTGTGAAATAAATAAATAAATAAAATGACACCATGATAACCACTCTAGCTTACTAGCTATAATGAACTACATCATTCATCCGAAATATGAGGCCTACATGACTCTCGCTCATCCTCGGTGTATCCTTTGCCTACAGTGCTTCCCACAGAACAGCCTCCCTCCCCACTACTCACTTACCTCCCCCGCGTTCGTGGTGGCCGTGCTGGCAGTGGACGCAGCGCTAGGGGTGGGAGAACGCTGCAGCGTTACCAAAGCCATGGCTGGGGACGAGACTGCCGGTGGGAACTCCCTTGCCGGGAAGAAGCTCTGTTCCTGGACAGGACCCGCTGAGGTCGTCCCGTCACGTTTAGCGATGCTGGTTGTTCAGGACCACCCTAGCCAGCAAATCCAAATGTCTGATTTCACCGTCCTGATAAATCCATCCTCCACTTTTGGCAGTCAAATATCCGTTCGCCGGCCGTTTTGTATGTTCCTAGCGAGATGCATGTGATAATGACATCGGAGGATGCGGTTTGTCATTTGTCAGATCATTAAGGTTAAACAGACACACAAAACATTTCCAACTGGAAACAACGGGGACGGGTGAGGGATGCGCACATCTCCAATGATGCTCCGTCTGATTCTATTTTGTTGATTTGAAGGCTAGCGCGCTAGCTTTAGCTAGTTACAGTATGTGTATCAGAATGTAGCTTTTTTCAGAACAGGGTCGCACTAGTCCAAATCTGATAGATGTGACGCAGTTTCTTCTAACAATGTCAGTTTGTGTTGCCTCTCGGTTCAAACCAGGTGTTCTCAATACCAGACGTCCACAAGCCTCGAAAAACGTCGAAGATGCGTCTCGCCGTGTTGGAACCATCACGTTTGCCGCATGACATTAACACCGGACACGTCATATTTCTTTTAAGAGATTTGTGTTTTGCTTTATTTGTTAAATTGCGTTTTACTTTATTTCTGTAAAAAATAAATTGGTTTATTTAACATGGCAAACTGAATTATGGTGAATTATGTATCTGCTCATTCGGCTGATATCCCCGGTACCCCCAAACAATGCGAAATCGGTCAGTGGTTACACTTAGGAGACTTGCATTAAATATGTTAATCGTCTACCAGGCTACTTTTTATATAAGGGCATGTCTGGTGGTGAATCCAGGTTACAGAAATGATGTGCATAAAACCAACAGCCTATAGCTACAGCCGGACATAGCCTACTACCGCAAAAGACTCTTGCTGTGTAATTCTAGCAGGCTCGGTTTCTAGGCGCGTGACAGAGTACAGAATAAGGAAGTCCTGGATTAAGTCAAGGCTGAGACTTTGTTCCGTAAATCACATTGCTTTATGTGCATATAAGGTGCAGTTCGATTGAAACGAAGGCGCAATTTTACTACTACAGTAGTTTTGGAAAATCACAAATAAACATTCGGAAAACAAGCAGCTCAGTAGCCTACACTATAAGGTCAAAATCGAAGAAAAGCACGTATCTTTCATGTTTGTCGACCAGATCTTGAAAATTACTGCATTAACTTCGTCATAATAATTGGACTTAAGTGAGCAACAACGCATATTTTGTTAATAGTTAATTTATTTTTGTGCCTTCAGCTACTGTATCTTAATCTTTACAAAGCCATGTATGCCTAGCAGTGATTAAGATTGTCTCTGTCACATTGAACTAATAATAAATGGCCTTGTAATTTGTACAATTAAATTCTGTCTGTGAGATTTAAGTGGAACGCCAAGCAAAGTCTCATAACTGTTGCAAAGCATCATCATTTGTCAAATGATTAAAGTGTGGCTACTATGAGACGTAGTCATTAAGACATGACTCGGCATGGCATAGTCTAAATAGAAAGACCTGGCGGTTATTAATGAACTGTAATATTGCTTACAATATTATGAATTTGACCATTTATATTATGTACCGCGCATCCTTTTACCACGCGCTGATGAAGGCATGCATAGCCGTATCGTTTTTTTTTTTTTTTTTGTTTTTTTTTGAAGCTGCTGTTTTCGGTTCATTAGCCTAGTTTCTGTGAGTTTATACCTTCTTTAGTGAGGCCTGTGTTTACGTTTGACCCAGTACCTAAATAATTTCCGTTTTTTTTTTCTTCTGTTTTTCGATTTTATGTGCTCAACTCAAAACTTTAAAAATCTTCATGAAGTAATATGTCACAGAAGGAGGAACACCGGTTTATCTAGGGCACGTGACCCGAAATGGATTTCAACTTGCATTACCATCCAAGTCCCCCTGGGGTCACTGTAGGCATTTGATTGTGGCGGTCACCTGACCATGCCGTAGTGTACACTTTGGCATCAACGTTGACCATTACAATGAGAGGGGAATCCTCTGTCTCTGGTCAGTACTCGGTATTGAGCAGAGGACGGATGTCATCCGAGATTTGACGGGTGCAGAGTTCAAACATTCCACTTGAAAAAGATGACAATCCTGAATTAGGTGCTCTTATAAACAGGCATGTAAGAACTGGCAAGAAAGAAAAGGTGATTGTCTGTACTTTTCTCTGTACTTACATTAATCTTGATTTCAAATCCAAATAACTTAAGTATAGAGCAAAAATAACATTAATTTCACTCATTAACCATTAACATACATTTGTGTGTACACCTAATCTATATACACACGAGTTTGCAAAAGAGAAAACAAGTGCACAAGAAAAAACAGTCAAGTTTAGACTTTTATTGAATTTCTTTATTGGTGACAATGCTTTTTTGTTTGTTTTTTACGTTTTTCCCCCATACGAACTCTTTTTTGAACCATGTTTAAACTGCTCTTTCTGTTGACTGCTTCATTTGTTTTTGTGTTGACACAAATTATTTTTCAACTATTATTCCATCGCATTTTCCCAGTCCCAAACACCTGCTTCCATTGGCACGCGCCGCCGAATCTGTCATTTCGTTCTGTTTTAGCGCACATTCGCCGAACGTTGAATAGGCTATGATTGGCTATCGAAAAGAAACACCCTCTGTTTTTTTTATTTTTATAAAGCGTTCAGTCGGATCGTGCTAACCAGTTATGTAACGTGTGGCCCATTAAATTGCGGTAGTTTTCGATAATTATTACACAAGGCAAGGCCGTTCTCTGGTCTGCTAGTAGGCTACTTACAGGCGATACACTGAAGTTACAGTTCGCTAGAGGTTAACGCAAGCTGTGCACATTGAACTCAGTGACTCTTGAACGTCGTTTGAAAGTGCAGCTGTATGTTCAGAAACGCTTGGGGACTAATTTAGAGGTGCGTATTGCCTTTAATATTACTTTTAACTTGCTTTCCTCCAGACCGCTTTTTGGTTTCAGACCGTTAGAAACCCTTACGTAATCTGTAAAAAATTATGTTGTGAATGCTGATGCATGAAACTGAATAAAACGAAAAACATTTGTCAGTTCAGACAAGAAAGGGTTTCTATGTTTACAAATGTTGTGTCATTTTGTTCAGGTTCACGCTGTAGCATTGGCAGCAGCAACGCAACACGACTTGTGCCTATAACGGCGCGAGTGCCCGCTACAGCTAGCTACGGAACCGGCCGCCCAATATATTCCGCGTTAATTCGCGAATATAAATAGCCATTTGAACTTCAAGTGTATACAGGATGGTGGATTGTACCGCAGTGAAGTGTCAAAATGGTGTTGCAGCTTGCAGTATTTGGGTAGCCTAATTACTTTCACGTCGAGGGCTAAACTTTTCCAACTTCGCTTTGCAGGTTTCCGTCTTTGACAGGATGGCAGCTTTCAATTACTTTTTACAGTGGCTACCCAGCATTGCTTGCTGTATGTTATCTACAAGAGTCAAATAGCCTACAGTTCACTACATTTTGACTGCAGTCAGATGATCTTAAGTGTATTTTTAATTCATTGTTACGAAGGTTCAAATGTGCTCAACTTTTACTTCTCAGTGTAGACTAGTTTCAGTGGGTGCTGGATCCTTGGTTTAACAGCTGTACAGTCCAGTGAGAAGACTAGCACTCACAGTCGGGTCTTAAAATTTTTTATCGCAACACGTGTGTCACAGAAGCGCACGCGCTAAGCAAGCCTTGACTGCCAAAACGCGTCCTTCTCGTTGCAATGTGTCTGTCGTCCAGACGATGCGTGTTGCAGTCATCGGAGCCGGGGTCATCGGCCTCTCCACGGCGCAGTGCATCTACGAGCGCTACCATTCGCTGGTGAAGCCGCTGACCATCGAGGTGTACGCCGACCGTTTCACGCCCCTCACCACCAGCGACGGAGCGGCGGGCTTCTGGCAGCCGTACCTCCACGACAAGGGAAAAGCCCTGGAGACGTGAGAGCCCCCGCCTTTTCGGTTTCTGCCGCCGGCGGTTCTGCGCGGATGTGTGAACGGGGCGCTCGAGCGGTCTCCAGAATTTAAAACGAAAGGGTCCAGTGGGGAATTTTGGCAGTGATGGGGAATGGGTTATTCTGGGTTTCATGGAACCAAATGGCTGAAATTACACGCTTTTAACATGCTAGAACTTACATAGTTGCAACGTGCAATACAAAACAGTGCTGTGTTATGGGGACCTCACATTTTGAAGAGCTTTCCATCTCTATGAACAGTACTGGTTAGAGATGGCAAGAACAATATCTGCAGGTAGAACCCTGTAATCCAGGTTATTTAACACATATGCTAATGAAGTACAACCACCTTGGCTATTTACGTAGTACCTTCTGCTTGCAATCTCACACCAAGGTTTACACAAAGTGTGGTAATCCATGTCAGAAAAACACAAATCTCTGTCGTCCACCTGATGTTTCTCTTTTTATTGTCATTACTTAAGCAAATGGAATAAGGAGACATTTGACTACCTGCTGAGCTTCCTCTCCTCTCCCGACTCCATCAAAATGGGAATTTTTCTCCAGTCGGGCTACAACCTGTGTACTGAGCCCGCCCCGGTAAGTGTGTTTTCCCGCCCTGCAGCTCCCGGCCCGTGTACTCTGCCAACACACACGCTATTTTCATATTTAGGAAAATGCGGAAATGCCTGTTCCACATCCCCCCTGGATCCGTCAGGTGTTATGTAAGTTCAGAGTGTGAACGGTTGCTGTCGACGACTGTTGTCTCTCAGCGCGTGACAAACGTGCCGAGTTCCACAGCGTGAATATTTCACGGCTCTCGCTGAACCGAAGGCTGAGCCTCGGACGAAGTGGGAAACGATGTTCATCCACCCGTTTGAGTTGAATTAGATGGGCGGTTCGCCCCAGAAATGGAATAACCTGGAGTGCTGTCTACCTATCCAGGTGATGAGGTTTTCGAGGGTTCCGCTGCAGTTCACCTGGATACACTGGCCACCCTCAGCCTGGCCAAAGTTTATGGCTGGCGCTCAAAGCGGCAAAAATTGGTGTTCCAAATACTCAGCAGCTACTTTTGCCTCTTTCCAAATATGAGGCGATTACTCAGGAACATCAACAGACCTTGTTGTGCATAGAATATCTAGGGAAAAAAACCCATCAAATCTCAGCGAAAATGTCAGGATGGATAGTTAGCACTCTGGGGGAAGTAGAAATATATCTTAATTTTATTTTTGGGTGAACCGCCCCCTTTAAGACAGTGGAAAGCGATAAAAAAAAATAACACTTTTTTTTTGGTTTCTACATAGGATCCTTCGTTTAAGGACATTGTGCTAGGTTTCAGGAAGCTGACCCCACGTGAACTGGAGTTGTTTCCAGGATACAGGTACTCCATATTAAAAAAAGGTTGTAATTCCTCTGTGTGTTGCTTACTATCTGTTATCAGTCATTGCAGAGTCTTACACCCCATACTGTAATTAACACCTTTGATCAGCCTCTATGTTCTTTCTACTGTATTATATGCAGATTCTAATTAGCTCAGCTTTCCGTCCCTCTGTTTTGAACGCTTTAGCTATGGATGGTTCAACACGGCTCTCATGGTTGAGGGAAAGACCTACCTACCGTGGCTCATGGATTGGTAAGCAAAATACTGTTCAGTCCATTAAATCATCTGATCGTGATGGGACGCATTACAAAATGCCTTTTTTTGAAACATTGCTTGACTGCATTTTTTTCTGTGCTGTTCTCAAAGAACTTAAGATAAAATTGGCTTTAAATTAAACACACATAACTGAGAGTGCTGTACAGTGATCGACCACTCGCCTTGAATCTGCAGAACTATGACCTCGTTCACATTTCATAGATAAACATACGTAATGGGAGACACAAATATATAAGTGAGGTGGAATGTTTTGCTTGTACGTTCTCCAGGAGTATGACAATGTTTTACAAAAGGTCTCATTCTGTGTTAGCTTATAAAGCTGACATTGGATTAAATATTTAGCCATCGTTGCACTTTGCACTTGTCCGTCAGGCTTCAGTTAGTTTTATCACGACATCTCTGGCCTTCCAAATGGAAACTACTATTAGCCATAATGTCTCCTTATCTTAATCACATGCTGTATAGTGCAGTTATAAAATCTAACGGCAAATCAAACAGCAACAGATATGAACGTCTTTGTATCGTTTGCAGGTTAAAGGAGCGAGGCGTGAAGTTCTATCAAAGGAAGGTAGAGTCTTTCAAAGAGGTGAGGGCCTCCTGATGAATCTGAGGTAAAATGAATGATGGTCTCTCACTCTCTCTAGCAGAGTATTAGATCCCGGGCCTATCCTGACTCTTACCTCTCTGATACTGTTTCTCTCTTTCTCCCAACCCTCTCTGTTACTTTCTCTCACTCCGTCTTTCTCCCCACCTTCTTTCACTCACTTTCTTTCTTACCCCGCCCCCTCCCCTCTCTCTCTCTCTCTCTCTCTCTCTCTCCCTCTCTTTCCCCTCCCCCCCCCCTCTCTCTCCCTCTCCCCCCCCCGCCACCCCCCCCCCCCTTATCGGTGGCGGTAGCTGGCTGAATCAGGACCGGACGTCATCATAAACTGCACAGGGGTGAGATCGGGGGACCTCCAGCCCGATCCAGACCTCCAGCCGGGACGTGGGCAGATCATAAAGGTGGGGGGGGGGGCTGGTTTGTTTGGGGGGGGGGTGGAAAGGCCCTTTTAATTTCCTCGTAACGCTGGTTTACGAGTCCTCCCACTCTTACACCAGTTTTCTCCTCCCCTGTGGGTCTGCGACCAGGTGGACGCGCCCTGGCTGAAGCACTTCGTTCTCACGCACGACTTCAAAACCGGCGTCTACAACTCGCCCTACATCATACCCGGGTAAGATCGTTTCCGCGGAGATGTAGCGCTCGGGTGCGACGATTAATTATTTCCCCTCGCTGGGCTCGCTGCAGCTAAGTAAGTGTCGGTCCAACAATGTGTCCCTCCTAACCCATTAACTGCAGGCAGTGGGCACTTCCTTTCTTTCCCCCTTCATACTGTAAACTTTTGTAATCGTATTTATTTCTTTCATTCATTCATTCATTTGTCCATTCATTGATGATGCTGCACAGTGAGAGCCAATGTAAACTGAACCTGTCAATCAGAAAAAAGGTTGGCTCGTTGTTTTGGACATGGCTTGCACTGATGGAAGACCTCACTGCTGCCGTTTCCACTTGCTATGTTTTAGGAGTCGTTTGGTCACAGTAGGTGGAATATTTCAGCTGGGGAACTGGAGTGAAATGAACAACTCAACTGACCACAAGAAAATCTGGGACGAAGTTTGCAGTTTAGAGCCTAGTCTCAAGGTTAGAGGCTTAGAAACAAACAGCGCCAGTGCCATAGTAGTGTCTTTATTCGAACAAAACATTCAAACTATTGCCCTTGGAGAGCTGTAGCTTTTCAGTGTTACACAGCACCTGTTTTATCAGTTAAAGGAAGTTGATTTAAGCAATATCACACGAGAGGGAAGGCTGCTATACCATAAAGCAGCACAGCTGTGATTTGGCCGTAGACACAAGGCCACAGACGGTAAACACATCCTTGCTGATACGCTGTATAATAGCGCAACCTTGGGTGTGACATTGCTTTAATACGTCAGTTCTATAAACGAGAAGGTTATCGATAAAGTAATGGTAATTTGAGTCGATAATTTGGAACAATAGATTATGATTTTATCATTTATTCAGCTCTGCCGACAAAAAATAGCTCCTTCAGAGTTTTATTAGCCACCGTAACAACTGTCACTGTTACCAGGCAACACTATAAACAAACACAAAGGCTGACTAGTTTGCTGACTGGCTTGCTAGCTCACAAATCTAGCCACCGCGTTAATGCTTCTGCAAGATAGTATCACTGTTGGTTGTTTTTATATACTGAACTGTATGTTTCCATTGATTTATACAGTTGTTTAAAGGGCAGTCCAGGACAGGGGTGATTGAAACTCCAGATAAGTTTGTTGGGTTCGACTGGCGGTGTGTTAGACTTGCTACAGCGCTAAGGATGCTGCTCTGTCTCTTCCTGGACTCCAGTGATGACTCAGAAACAACACAGGAACAGCAGGCTTAGTAACGTAATCGCTGTCCAAATATTCTTCCACTGTCATCTGGTGGAAGAGATTAAACGTTGTGTTATCGAACGTGTACACTTTGTTGAAGCTGAAATGTGGCTAACTAACAAAGTAACCTTTTTCCAATTGATATATCAATCTCACGTAAATAATGCAGAATGATCTCAGCTGGTGATGAGGTCCAAGTAATTTTTTATTCCTTTAACTTATTTGAACAAAATGAAGGTTTGGTTTTTGTCATTGAGTTCTTCATTTTCCACAGGATGTGTCAGGATTCCAGTGATCTCACCAGCTTAAATTAATCAGTCAGTCAAAATAATTACCTCTTGCTGATGGGACCGTTGCCATATAGCATATTACAGGAAATGAAAGCAGTCAGTTTGAGTGGTATACATACCTATTTCTGACACAAAATGTTACATTAATAGGGTGAAACTTTGAATTGGCATTAAAAATGCCTAATTAAGAGTAATTAGCAGCTCATTGTAATTGAAATGTTTAAATTCTGGTTGGAGCAAAAATGCACAGCATGCACAGAGGGTCCCCAGGGCTGAGTTTGGGAAGCCCTGGTGCAGGTGTTTTGGTGTGAAGGTCAGGCTCTGCGTCTGCCCCCCCCCCGCAGCACGCCAGAGTGGTGGAGGACTGGTCAGGACTGAGGCCCGTACGCAGCAAAGTGCGCCTGGAGAGGGAGACCTTGGCCTTCGGACCGTCCACCTGTGAGGTGAGCGCCCCAAAAATCGCCACGAACCAGCGGTCCCAGCTGAGCCTAATGTTGCATAAAAAATTTGGAGCGCTGCACTTTTTCAAATAAGTAATTAAATAAATATGCACCGGCAACTTTTGAGCTGAGCTGGTCAAAAGGCCTTTAGGACAAGGTGTGGAAGATGACGCAGCAGTTTTACCGCCTAACCCGCTCCTCCAGAGTTGACGTTTCTTCCGTAACGGGTTTTTTTTGCGTGGGCGCCCCGTTTCTAAGAAGCGGGATCCCCCCCTTTTTTCCGCGGCTAACCGCGTGGTCGTGTTGCCGCGGGAACGGCTCACCTGTCGGCGCCACCGCTGTCCGTTTCTCGCGGGTCACATGACCCCCTTTCCCCCCCCCGCAGGTGATCCACAACTACGGCCACGGGGGCTTCGGGCTGACCATCCACCGGGGGTGCGCCCTGGAGGCCGCCCGGCTCTTCGGCGAGATCCTGGAGAAGAAGGGCGCGACCGTGCGGTCCCGCCTGTGAAGGCCCGGGGGGGGCGGGGGGGCGGGGGGGCGGGGGGGGCGGGGGGACTTACCTGTGCGTGCGCCGGTCACGCCTTCCGCCCCGCCCCCGCTAGGTAGCCTGACCGGATTCCCCCGGGTCAGAGGACCGTGTGCGTAATGCTGCAATAATAATCGACGGCTAACGGCTAGCGCAGTCAAAATGGCCGCTGAAATATGATGCGTACGACTGAAAATATAGCACAAATCAAGATTTTAAGCATATTCCATATCCATAAAAATGTACACCAGTCTTTGCTTCGGCGCTGGAGCTGTAGGTGAAATTCAAGTGTGAGGAGAAGGAAAAGACCTCGGGACGCGTGGAAATAGGGGCTGGAATTCTGGGCCGTCCCGGGAAAAACAGGACATCTGGTCACCGAAAACCTTAGGCCGGTACCGTCCCGTACCGACCGGTACCGGGACGATACAAATCGTTTCTTCTTACATTAACAGTACACTTGTTGATTATGAATAGATTATAAAAGAATGGCGTTCTGTAACTCCTTGGTGATGTTACTTTCTTGTATGAGACTAGCACTGACCTTCTCCACCTCCAAGTCCCTCTGGATAAGAGTGTCTGCTAAGTGATTGTAATGTCGTAAATGTTGTTATATGTCCTATAGTGAAAGTATAATGAAAATAATATTTTCTTAACAGCTTCGTGTATATTTAATTTATATTGAGATTTGAAAGCCTTATAGAGCAATAAATAATCTCGGCCTTCCCAGTCCAATGTTGATTCTTTAATTTTTTTTTTTTTTTTGTTTTAAACATAATTCATTGTATCATACACATTTACATCAAGTGCATTGGCAAGAATCTGTGTACAGACACTTAATGCGGCACTAAATTTGCAAAGGCAGGCATGTAGGAGACGGCTTGTACAACAAGTGCAGGGTTTTTCCACATCACCGTTTTTGACTCAGTACTGGGGAAGGGGACAAAAGCCCTCCTGGAAAAAAAAAAAAACAGAACGAAAAAAACAAAAAAGACAACAACCAAACACCCCAGATAGTGGTATTATTTTTTCGAAAACAAAAATGGTTTCTGTGCGTGGAAAGAAAAACCCGTCCCATCTACCACCGCGTGTCTTTCTGGTCCAGCTTCGTAAAATGTGTTGAGAACAGCGTGACGTTTGTGTAAAGTTTGCTGGCGTGTGAAGTGCCCTGACTTGACGGCGTGACTGACGTTGGCTAGTATTTACTGTTTACCTCAAGCGGGGCTATACTGTACAAGACTGAGGCGCGAGCCCCAGGGGGTCTCCGGGTAACGTGGAGCGATAACACGGGGTCAGGTAAAATACGATCCTCTCATTCCAAAGACCCGTCCCCTTTTAAGATGGAGTCTTAAGCTGCTTGGCTGCGGTCGCCCCTCCCCCTCTGTGGTCCGATGAAGAGATTCTCGGCGCTGCGTTTCACAACGACGTGCGCGAACGCTGTCATTCGAGCGCGACGGCTGTTAATTATACTCTGGGGGTTAAAGGTCGGCACCGAAAGCTAGCCTGCACAGAGCCCCATATTCATGTCGTGTCGGTAATTGGTTCGTGGAAAGATGCAAGATGGGGGGCCTGCTTTGCAGCAGTGTACGCTTCGATGGCACCCAGTTTGTCATCACTATGGTTTCGGCTGAACCTAATGTTGCGTTTTGATTATGGATTAAATGTATTTATTTTACGCAAAAACCAGAGAGGTCCGAGACACTGGGCTACCTTGACGGATAAATGATGTGTACTTGGAGGTCTCGTCTGCTAATAATACTGGTTTCTTCGAGGTTGCCTAGCTACAAGGGTAGCTCGTAAGGAAACGGGTCCCGATTAGTGCAGGAGTTCTCGTGGTGGAGCGAATCGGCCCTGTCCGTGTCTCCCTCTCTTTCGGGGGGCCTTTTCGAGCGTCCCTAAGAGGGGCCGTGAGGGACTCACAGCCCAAAATGGACGCTCCCACTTACCCACCTCTGCCCCCAGGTGCCCCCCCCCCCCAGCACTTCTTTCTGGAGAGATGGCGAGAGACTTGGGAGCATGTGGACCCGGGGCAGAGTTGTTTCTGACCAAATACAGTAGGCGAAGTGATGATTAGCAATAATAGTCGGCGATGATTGTGAAATCTCCCCAGTGCCTATGTACAGAAGGGAGGGGGGTGGGGGGGTGGGGGTGAGATTTCACCTGTTGGGACACTGAGGAGGGGGGGTAAGTGTGCCTCTGGCTCCTTTCCACCTAATACCCACCCCCAATATCCCCCCCCCCCCCCCCAGCCCCCTCCCTCAACACCCAGTCCTTTTCCCTCTCCACCTTCCACACTCACACACCTCAGTCCCATTTGTTTCCAGTACCCCCTGCCCCACCCCACCCCGTCCCGCCTCAGCCCGACCCGGGGGGGGGGGGGTTCGGGGGGGGGGCGGGGCGCCCCCGCTCAGTCCTGCGACCCGGAGCTGGAGTGCGGGATGCCCCCGGGGCTGTGGGCGGCCCTGCCGATCATCTCCTGGCCCCACTCGCGGTGGCTGGACTCCTGCAGGCCCCGCCCGGTGGTCTCTATGGGCAGCGCGCAGGAGGCGATGGCCGCCAGGAGGCAGCAGCAGCAGTACACCGACAGGGTCAGGTACACGGAGGACTCCAGCATCACCTGAGCGCACGGCAACACGGGGGCGTCCAGTCATCGCTGAGTGTTCGAAAAAATAGTGCTATATACATGCAATCACTCATTCATTCATTCGTTCATCCATTCATCCATTCATTCATCCATGTTAACCTTTATAAATTCGCTGCCTTGCCTCCTAGCCTCCCGTCATATTCACTGTCTTGCCTCCTAGTTTGACTTAGCATTACTCTCTGACCTAGCCTATGCTCACTGTGTGAACTGGACTTAATGTGTCCATGGGTATGAATCTACAATAAGTGTAGGGATGCAGCTGTATGATGTGTGTGCTACTTTCTGAGCGCTTCTTGGGGGAGTGAATGGGCAGGTAAGTCACGTGACCCTTACCTGTGCAACGAAGGGGGTGATGAGCGCGCCGACTCTGGCCATGCCGCTGCTGGTCCCCAGGCCCAGAGCTCTGTTCGCCGTCGGGTACACCTGAGGAGGGGGAGGGAACCTGGAACTCTGAACCTGGACGTGCATCACACGCTCTCGCTTATTTAATACCTCACCAAAAAGAGATTCAGCTGCCAACTGCAGAGTTGTACTGTACTTTTGGGTCCACACAATGAGCAGCAAAGAACTGTGGGTAATGAGCTGATGTTCAACAGGGGGAGGGGCCACAGAAGAACTAATGGTAGAACTACCAGCACAATGAGTGGGCTTTTTTTTAAATGACCGCAGTTATAAAACCAAACTTTGACCAAGTTTTCAAATTAGCAGCAGGGAAAATAGCATTTTTTTCTTTTTGTGGTACATCAACTTGAAAAGAAGCCGCGTTTGACGACCGCAGCCGACGCTCTCACCTCGGGGGTGTACACGTAAGCGGCCTGGAAGCCTCCGGCGATGAAGGCCCTGGCGATGAATATCAGGACCGTCAGGGTCGTCCTGGAGGTGAGAGAACACGTGTCCACGTCACGCCCACTGCCTCTCATGACGGACAAGTCCAGCTGTGGAGTCTATAAAGGTCTAGTTAGCCGTCCCTTTCAGTCAGCATGGAATGCAGGGCGCATGGAATTCACACAAGTGGACTGTCCAGATGAGTTTCAGTCAGTGTTCTGGAACTTCCGGGTTACCAGGAGTGATTGTTACATCACCATTAGAATGTTCAGTTGAGAACATTCTAATACATGTTTAAGATTAAGAGATTAACATTGCTACTGCTGCCTTGGAGTTCCAGAGTTACCACCTTTTTCCTCAGTCCCAGACGCAGTGCACTAGTCCCCCCCCCCCCCCCACCCCATTGACTCAGGGCCCCTCACCTCCCCACGCAGGCGTAGAGTGGCACCAGGCACAGGGAGAACACGGTGAAGCAGAGCGCCATGGTCTTCCTCCTCCCGAGGCGATCGATCGCCCACAGCGTCACCAGCAGGCCTGGAGGAAGCACCCGCCCACAGCCCGTCTCAATTCAGCCACGTTTAAGACAACGCTCCCATAGCCTTGCGTTTTCACGGTTCACCCATGCAGGTTATATGAAAACAATAAGCACCCTCTCGCCCTATCACAATGCAGTATTTAACCTAGCCCTGGTACAACCGTAGATCTTTTCCTTGTGCATTATGGGAATGCTGCTCCCATGTTGCATTGCATTACTTAGCAGGCTCTTATCCAGTGCGTCCGCTACATTACGCACACTCAGATTCTACCTGGATTGGAACACCCAGTCGGCCGGCAGGCAGTAGCGCTCACCTGGGAACTCAGACAGGGTGGTCCACAGCAGGTCTTTGTAGTCGTCGGACGTCAGGTACTTGCACTCCAGGCTACACTTTGGGTCCATCTGCCTCCCCTTGGACACTGGAGGGGTGATGTCATACCCAGTTATAACAGACAGTTTTAGTGCCCATCTTAGTCATAATCTTTCATATTTACAAATGATGCACTCTGCACAAATTTTTTTTTTTCAATGCAAGTTAAAAATAGCACAGCAAGTCATTGCAAAAGGTTTTTTTTTTTACCAACCTACTGTAGTGCAAAGAAGGAAGATGAGATGGGGGGTGGGGAGGAGGGGTGGAGGTGTGGGGGGGGAGCGGGGGTGGAGGTGTTGGGGGAGCGGGGGTGGGTGGGGGAGCGGGGGTGGACGGGGGGGTGGACGGTGGTTGCCAGATTGTGCTCCGCACTAAAAGCCGCGAGGATGAGATTGAAGTGTGAGAGAGCTCACCTCCGCACGCTCCCCCCTCCTGGAAGAGCTCAGTGGTCAGCAGCACCAGGCCGTAGTAGGAGAAGGCGTTGGAGAACCTGCGGCGGACACACAGCAACGAGCTCACTTCCTGTACGCAGCTTTCCGGCAGGAAGTGCATGCCATTCCTTGACCATTGATTTACATGATTGGAAATAGACTGGGTGCAAGTAACCGCACACTTAATGTTTTAACATCAATCATTACTTATGAATTTGGGGGTGTAATTCAGTGCTCTGGGGGTGTGTAGTGTCTGCGTCCACATCTCTCACCAGATGAACCAGAGCAGAACTGTGGTCCAGCGAAAGTGCGGAGAAAAAAGGTCCTGGATTTTCCCACGTTCCTCCTGAAACTCAGCAATTACAGTCTCTGTAGCACACATCCACAGCACAAATGAAGCTACACGCGTTGCATTCAGTTCAGTAATACTGAGTAAAGGAACGTGATTGGTTCTACATTCTGTACCTGACATATGCATATATTTTATTGTATGTATGTTTTTTTTTTTTCCACCCATAATTTAATAGGGCGTGACTGGCAAGTGTCCATTGCAGGCACTCTCACACTAAATAACATCACGATGATGTCATCCATGCTAACATCACCATGTGATACGGAGGGCTTATGATGATTGGTCAGGACATTACATTACATCATTAAAATTGGTTCTGCTGCACAGAGGAGACATTTTGGTGCACAGTGGAGACATTTTGGTGCACAGAGGAGACATTCTGCTGCACAGTGGAGACATTTAGGGGGAAAGAGGAGACATTTTGGTGCACAGAGGAGACATTTTGGTGCACAGTGGAGACATTTTGCTGCACAGAGGAGACATTTTGGTGCACAGAGGAGACGGGCCGTACCTGCTTGGCAGCGATGAGTTTCCCCAGCGGCATGGGAACGCCGTTCTCCACGGCGATGCGCTTGAGCGTGGCGAGCGCCTTCGCCTGGTTTCCTGTCAGCACGTCGTAGCGGGCGCTCTCCGGCAGCCACTGCACCAGACACACACACACACACGCACACACGCATACACGCATACACACACGAATACACACACACACACACACACACACACACGCACGCACATACACACACACACACACACACACATACACACACACACACGCGTACACACACACACACACACACGCATACACACACACATACACACACACACACACACACACACACGCATACACACACACATACACACACACAAAAACGGACACACACACACACATATCATATGCTTATTACACAGCGCCCTTACACAGGAGGCAGAGCCCTGTGCACAGGGCGAATCTTAGGGTGGACGGGGTGGCACTGTGACTGGCGCTACTTACAAAACACAGGATGGCAAAGATGAAGAGGGGGATGGTGGAGAGTCCCAGCAGCCAGCGCCAGCCTAGGGTTGGCATCACCAGGATGGCAAGCAGGACCTCGAACACGGTGCCCACCGCCCAGAATATCTGCGCGGGAGCACATCAGCGCAGACGGGGCACAGTGATTAGACGGAGGGATACTGGAGCAGACATGTCGACACTGCCGCTGACCCTGCTCACTCCGAGCAAGGGATTATAATTGTGTTCAATGCTAAACGATTCGCTCAGTCACTGGGAATAGAAACTCTTACGTAGCGCTTGCATCCTGATCTTGGCTCGGTCATTTTTAAATCATATCTCTTGTAATCATACCTCACTTCTCGATTAATACATAGCCATAGCTTTACGGACTTAGCCCTAAAACTTAGTCAAAGATTTACTGTGTGTGAACTCGACTTGATGTTCACGGTTATGGATAGCTGTTACTTTATGACAGAATTGCACCTTACTTGACCTGTGTTTGTATTGGTTCCAGTGACCTTTGGTATGCACTTATTTGTACACCGCTTTGGATAAAAGCGTCTGCCATATCAAATGCAATATAATGTAATGTATTATTGATTTTTTTCTTGCCTCTGCTAATTTAAATTTAAAGACACAACAGCACAAGGAGTCTGTATAAGGCCCACACCGGCTGGAATGAACAGGAGAGACACTGTACCTCGATCAGCAGAATGCATGTGGCTCTGGACCTCATGGGGAGGAACTCCGCATACAGCGTCACCCTGGTAAGGAGGAACAAATCCCACAATGCATCTGTACATGACTACAAACTGCAGGCCACACTGTACAGCTGGACAGTTTGTGTCCAATCAGAGTAGAGACAAAATGGTGCCATAGGACAGCTAAAGCAGCATTAAAGTAGTGGTCTCTGGAGGACCTGTGGCCCACTTAGACCCATCCTTCCACCCTTCAGCCCAGCTATGATCAGTCACTGTGGACTCCCAGACACAGCTGGCGAATAACAAGGTCAGTGCTCCAACCTGCTACAACTGAGCACAGACAATGCTACAGAAAACCATCATTACTATCTCTAACAGGAAAGGATGGAAAATAGTGATAAAAACAAGAGTTTTGCATTGGGTGATGAGTGTGCCTGGTTATGAGATGTGTGCTGGGTCATGAGTGTATTGGGTTATGAGATGTGTGCTGGGTTATGAGATGTGTGTTGAGTTATGAGAAGTGTGCTGGGTTATGAGATGTGTTGTGGTATGAGGTGTGTGCTGGGTTATGAGTGTGCTGGGTTATGAGGTGTGTGTTGAGTTATGAGATGTGTGCTGGGTTGTGAGATGTGTGTTAAGTTATGAGGTGTGTGCTGGGTTATGAGATGTGTGTTAAGTTATGAGATGTGTGCTGGGTTATGAGGTGTGTGCTGGGTTATGAGATGTGTGTTAAGTTATGAGATGTGTGCTGGGTGAGATGTGTGCTGGGTTATGGGGCGTGTGCTGGGTGAGATGTGTGCTGGGTTATGAGATGTGTGCTGGGTTATGGGGTGTGTGCTGGGTTATGAGATGTGCGCTGGGTTATGGGGCTGGGTTATCTTACGACTGTGGGGCTCCTCCGATGCCGAATCCCACGAGGGCTCGGAGGAAGAGGATCCAGGAGTACACCGGGGCGAAGGCACTGAGCAGGCCGTAGAACATGGTCCACAGCACGCTCAGCTTCAGGCCCTGCCAATCACACGCGTAACCATAGGAACAGGTTAGAATCACAGGGTTCTACCAGCAGGAAGTTCTCAGATGACAAGATTCAGAACTTTCAAGTCCCATATCAATGCATTGTTTTGTATTGCACCCAATATTATCTGAAATTCCCAGTGTGGGTGCAGGTTCTTGCTTTAGCCCAAGCACTACGACACCAGATTCAACGAATGAACTAATCATGGTTTTCAAATCAAGCTCTTGAAGAGTAGATTCAGGTGTCCTATGGCTTGGCTAAAGAAATGAAATACCTGCGCTAAACTCGTTTCCAGACTGACAAACTCACCGTTTTCCGGCCGTACTTGTCCGATATGTTCCCCCAGAGCGAGGAGCTGATCATCATCCCGATGAAGACCACCTGTGGGGGGGGGGGGGGGGACCACGGAAATGAGACCTCACAGCTGCCAGCGCCTCGGACAGTGAGGCCAGACGAGAGAGCGCTAATGGCGGGGGTAGGGTCGTGCCACTTTCACAAGAATGAAACGCTGCATTCAACCCCAAGCAAGGCGGTGACCACACATGAGAAGAATCAAGTGCCGCCAGTCGTTGAAACTTGACGTCATGCAAGCTAGTCTGTAGGTAATCAGAGCACTAATTTAGTCAGGAAAATGGCGAGCATTGTTGGGGCTGAATGGCCTGTTCTCGTCATTATGTTATGTTAAGGTATGTAATGTCATCCATCCAGGAAAGCCGTTGGTTTGGAAAACTGTAACGAGTAGCAATAGTAGAAGGTTGTCTGCAGTAAAAGGCTAAATTATGATGAACTTGCTTTGCGAAACCCAAAAATCCTGGGTTTATCCCATGGTGTTCTTCCATGCTTACATCTACACCCGCTTCATACAAAGCTGTGATGTGACTGGACGCGCTATGAAAGCTCACCTTCGAACAAGGTCAAAGTTCAAACGTTCAAAGACTTTGAGGATCAACTCAAACTGGCACCAGTTTTGAGCTGTGCACTATGCACAGTCGGACGTCAGCACTCCCTCCCTCCATAGGAATTTAATGGTGCCGAGCGTTGTGATGCTGATCGTGTGTAAGCAGCTTTAGGGTTAGGGTTAGGGGTAGGGGTTGGGGTAGGGGGAGGGACAGGGGTAGGGGTAGGGGTGGGGGTGGGTACGGTACAGTACCGATGTGAGCAGGGCCACCTCCCAGCTGGGGAGCCTCCATTCACAGTGCAGCTGAGGGGCCAGGATGCTGAGGATCATCATCTCCATGGCGTCAGCCATCTGGGGGGTGGGTGGGGGGGGGGGCGAAGAGAAGAGAAAGAGGGAAGAAAGAGTGTGAGGAGAAAGACAAAAAGTCAGAAAGGGGGGGAGAGGGAGAGAGAGCGAGAGAAAAAGAGAGAGAGAGGGTGAGGAGACAAAGACAAAGAGTGACAGAAAGTGTCAGAAAGAGTGGGGAGATAGAGGAAGAAAGAGAAAAACAAAATTATTACTAGGCAGGTTCCCCTGAGCTGGTGGGTCTACGCTGAGATTGTTTTCTATCCACAGACACAGTGTGTGACGTTATCCTGCACTCCTGTGCACTGCCAGTGTGACGCAGGGTAGGTTCAGATGATGTAACCATAGTCCTTTAACAGAAATCGCATTGGAAAAATCAGCGCCAGTGGTTCTCAACCCCGTTCCTGGAGATCTACCGTCCTGTAGGTTTTCACTCCAAACCCGATGAAGCCACGCCCCATTCAGCAGCCAGTGATCTTGTTGAGTTGGTAATTAGCAGAATCAGCGGTGCCAAATTCGGGTTGAAATGAAGACCTGCAGGACGGTAGGTCTCCAGGGACAGGGCTGGGAACCGGCGATTTGGGCTCGATTTGAGCCTTGAAAAGACGGCTGCGTGTCAAAGCAGATACGTATTTGACCCAGACTCTGTGGCCAGCTGCTGATCCTCACCCAGGACAGCCCGGTGAGAATGGAGAGCTTCCACTGGAACTTCCCGAAGCCGATGGCCTCCACCGCGTCCTCCACCATGAAGGTGTCTGGGAAGAGAGAGAGAGGAAAGCCTTCCGTCATCCAGCGTCCCACGTTCCATCGCGCAGTCAACTGAACGGGGCACAATCCTCAAGGCCTCTGATTGGGTGTTCAGGTAAATACAGAGCCTTCCTGAACCCTGATTACAAATGCATGGTAGAATTTTACTGGCAAATTAAAGGAAGAAAGGGTTAGAGGGTTCAAAGTCATTGTTTGACCCTCCTCCAGAAGGGATGCTGAGGCACTAGGTGTTTCTGGATGGGTGTAACAGATGGAGACATCGACCATCTGTCACGCACATCAACCACTGTAGACTCGCTGATCTCTCTGTCTCTACTGGTGGTCTTCCGGGCCAAGATAACTGCCCCTTTAGTAAATCGCTTTGACTAAAAAAGGCGTCCAGTAAATGTTGGGGTACCATCGGTGGGGTTGGCGAACTCCCTGGGAACGGTGGTGCCATCGCCCAGCTCTACCGACTCCATGTCCGTCCGGACGCCCTCGATCTGGACCTCGTGCTCCCTGCACCCCCCATCGTCTTCGGAACGTGTGCTCTCACCCGTGCGACGGAACTTGACCACCCTGAAGGGGTTAAAAAAAAAACAAATAAAAAAATTAAAAAAACTGTTCAAATCCACATCTGTGGGTCTGGCAAATCCACACCAACGTCCGTCTCTTTTGAAATCCAAGCTGCATTAATAAACTCTTGCTTGGTATTCTGGTTTTAGCTGGGAACTGAAGCCTTCTCTCCAGGCTTACACAAATTTAGCATTGGGCAACACAAAGCTGAGTTGGCCTTTAATACGCTCACAGAGGTGCCTCTCCTGACCCAATAAAAAAAAAAACTCCCCAAGCCTGCCCTGAATCAATATCTTTGGGGGAATGAGCTATTGTGGGTACAGAACCGATTTTGGTCGAAGGAGAAAGGCTGTTGCCTAGGTGATGTACGAGCCTCCTGCCTGTGTCATTGTTTTATTGGCATAAATGGGATGCAGAAATTCTCAGTGCACAACATATACCAGGCAAATGGATGACAGAATAGACCTGGAGTACACATTTCATTTGAAATACTGTATATGTCGACTGCAATAGGAGGTTGGCAACTTAATGAAGCACACACAAACCTTATGGGTAAGGTGATGTTCAAAATACATTTTCCTAAATGAATTTTAAATTTATCACATGAAAATGAAAGCTCAGCTATACGTCTTCCTGCAGTAAATGGTGGGAAAGAGAGTAATATGTCACTTTAAATTATTCGTTTTTGAGTTCATGTGACTATGCCGGTAATGTATTAGGCCTACCAATTTTTCCATCGACAGCTATATTGTTCCTTATGGCACCTGCAACTGTGAGTTTTTCAGCAACAAGAAAATGAAACTAAGAGGGTAAAATGGCAAATTGTAAAGGCATAAATGCTTAACAAGGGCTAATTTAGGCCCTACACCCGAGCTAGGCTATGCCGTACAGTTAACACAGGCCACTTTGCAACTGAGGATTCGGTGCATAATCAAGATTGTGAGTCTTTTGCCGTCCTGATGCTGAAGCACAGGAAGGGACCCTCAGCAGCAGCACCACAGACCAGCAGAGTCACCATCTCCCACCATCTCCCACCATCTCCCACCGCAGAGCGAAGACCTGTCACTTCAGGGAGCACTCGGGCTGAGCACTTAGCTAGCCTGCACTCACCCTCAGTAAAACTACAAACGTCCATAAACCCGTACTTACTCCGCCCTGATTGCAAAAGAAAAGAAAAAAAAGAACAAAAAAAAAAAACTCCTAAGCACTGATTTTGTGGACATCGTTCCTTTTTTTCCTGTGGGTATAAGCACATGCGAGGTGACGTTCTCTGAAAACGAATGCGCGGCGACATGGAGAAAATCAGCGGCAGCACAGGCTGAGGGAAATGTCGATGACGAATTTCCACTCACGCGTCCCAGACACACGACCCGAGCTAGCCTGAGCCGCACATAGCCTCGCGCAGAGCTCACACTGCATACGCACCGCGCTTCATTACCAAACATAAGCACCGTGTTTCATTACATTACATTACATTCATTTGGCAGACGCTTTTATCCAAAGCGACGTACAAAAAAAAGTGCATTTCATGGTTGTAGACAACTGCTAAACGCGGGTTCAGTTAGGTACAATATTTATTTTGTACAGCTATTTCTAGCCGAGAACAGTGATCACTATTCTGGCCTAACATCTACAAAGCCAACTAGGCAGAAGAATAAACATGGCCTTTCTTACGGTTAAGAATTTCTTATCATGGCCTTTATTTACGGTGATTTGTATTTTTATGTATTTATTGTATTTGCTTAATTTTTCTGATCATTGTTCATATTCATAACATACATTTTTAAAGAGGGGTTAGGCTTATGCTTACACACCAACATACTGGAAAATTCTTGACTGGCAAAGTCATTCACCCAATTCATTCATCTAAATCCAATCGAACATGCCTTTCATATGCTAAAGAGAAAACTTCATCCCCTGAAACGAAGCAGGCGCTGAAGATAGGTGCAGTACAGGCCTGGCACAGCATCACCAGAGAAGAGACTTAACACCAGCTGATGTCTATGGGCCCAGACTTTAAGCATTCATTGCATTCAGAAGATATGTGCAAAGTAGGCTACTAAACAACATACAACACCATAATGTTTGCAACATAACATTAGTATGTCCCAAACATTATGGTGCCCCGAAATGGGGCGCTATGTATAAAAAGTGCTGTACCTTCTTCATGTTGAAACCAAAATGTATAAAAATACCTTTTAATAAAAGCTGAGAATGCGCACTATAACCACATGTGAATTGTTTGGTAACAAAATCTAAAATCGCACAGAACAGAGCCAAATCAAGAATAAAAAATACATCTTTGTCCCAAACATTATGGAGCTCATTATTCATACATATGAAATGTAGGGCTGCTTCCAGGCTGAGATCGCCCACAACTGACATATACCGTTAGGCCCAATTACAATACCCCCCCGTGCCAAAAGCCAGTTCACAAATCCGTCATCTGCATACGAATTAATAAAATATTCAATTCATGATACGTTCGTTTTTTTCTATGTAATTGGGCCAGTGTCCGTCTCCCTGAGGTTAAAAGAACAGCAAGCGGGTGAGCTTTGCATCAGAGGCTCCGTGTAAGCGACCATTGATGACCTAATGACTATAATCAAGAGTGTTTATTTCAAGAGCTCGACTGACTGCAGCTGAACGCTCTTAGCTGAACGGTGTAATTAGCCAAAGGAACGCGTTCAGTCCCTCCCAGTAATGTAGCATTTACTGAAATTCAGTAGCAATGGGTCCACCCCCCCGAACCGATTAGCATAAATGAGTGAAATGAAATCAAGTAAATGGACTGCATTTATATAGCGCTTTACAATTGATGCCTCTCATTCACCCACTCACACACACACACTCACACTCACGCACCAATGGTGAAAGGCTCCCATGCAAGGTACCAATCAGGTCGCTGGGAGCAATTAGGGGTTAGGTGTCTTGCTCAGGGACACTTCGACACGCCCCAGGGCGGGGTATCGAACCGGCAACCCTCTGACTGCCAGACAACTGCTCTTACCTCCTGAGCTATGTCGCACCCAACATCTCATGTTAATTTGCAAAGAGAAATGCTGCAATACTCCACAAACCAGATAATCTACTCTGGTCGAAGAGGGCACATAAAACAGTGGTTTTGTGATTTAAATGGCTTTTCTCAAGGCAAATGTTCAAGAAGAACCACATGTGAGAGCTTGTTGAAGAAAAGATAGAGATACAGAGATCTGGGTATATATATATATATATATATATATGTGTGTGTGTGTGTGTGTGTGTGTGTAACAAAAAATTTCTTCAGCGTACAAAATATGGCAAGTTACTCACACATACAAAGCACTGACTATACTGCAAGTCATTAATTAATACTGACGTTACAAGTATTGACATCAAAATGAGGCCAAGTTACAAAAAACTATATTGACTGTCTCCTAGCTCACACAAATTAAACCGACTCTATTCCAAAGCAAGGCCCTGCATTTTGTACGTCTTGTCATCTGAAGAGAATGCGGTCATTGAAACTTTATGTGTCACATCAAAGTGTCAAATAAATAAAAAAATTGCCTTATGGAAAAAGACATCATTTAAGTTAATGTTTTAATCGCTGTGGTTGTTTCTGTAGGAAACCCCAAAAACTCTCGGTGCTGTATAGGTATGAGGCACGCCACCCCCACCATGACGTAACTTGGCGGACGGCATACCTGACATCCCAATAAAATATATATCTGGAGATACTGAAAGTTAGAGCAAGCCCAGTGCCCTAACGACTATTGCAAAGGCATCTGAATTCCTCTTCCGGGGTGCCGCAGAACCTGAAAACCCAGCCCCAGCTGGGGTGGGAAATGACTTAGAGCTGACGCTGGAGAAACGTGCTGCATATTTTAAGGCCAGGGAGCTGTGGGCTAGCGCCCATCGTTTAGCCTCGTCCCCTTGAATCTGCTTCGTTTCACATGGTGACCGGGCACACCGCCAACTCGCTGCATTTCAGAAGCAGCAGCAACAACACTAATTGCAGCACTTCAGACATACATGCTGTCAGGGAAACGAGGATTATGTAAAATCTGCTTAAAAAGACGATTTCTGAATTCGGCGATTTTAACGGCTAACGGCACTCTGTTTAATGTTCGGCACTCTGAATACAGAATACAAGTGGCATCAACGGTTCAAAACCCCTCACTTATACAACGTGTAAAATTGATTTATTTAATTTAATTTAAAAATCATTATCAAAAATATCAATTATTAATTAAAACACCAAGTTCACTGATAGGCAGAGAAAACGTGTTGGGTCAGCCTTTATCAGAAATGTACAACTCATAACCAGATAAAAATGAAGAGATTTATTCAGTTACAAGAACAAGTATTCAATGTCTAATCTAAAGATGAAAGTTCAACTACCTTAAGAATGGAAAAATAGCTGGTAGACCACACTCTACTTAATTTAATTCATGTTCAAACAAACAATATGTTTCTAAAAGTTTTGGTCTCAGCCTTCATCAATACATTGAGGCCTAAACTTTTAGTATACAGATTATTTGAACGTGAACTAAATAAAACAGAATGCAGTCTACCAGCTATCTTTTTCAATCTCATTTGTTTTTGACAAAACACCATCTCCTTTGTGCGAAAACACTTTCACGGTTACTTCGACTACCTTCAGAGACGATTAATATTACAGACATGGAGACAAGTTTCAGTCACACACAAAAAAAAAGAAGGAATGAAAGAACATACCAAACCGGCACTTGTCTCTTTCGAGTTAACCCCATGAATGCGCTTAAGTTAAAAAAAAAAAACCCAACAGACAGCAAAATATTCCAAAGGAATACCAGGGATGAAATGTAGAATGACCTAAGTGCAAGACAGGTCCACATTTTATGTAGATGAGAGAAGAGAAGAGGCCCCCCCCCTCTTCTCCTGGCCCATGCATATCTAATTAATATTCAGGGCGGCGATCCGAGGAATACTTATTTCTTCCCTTTTATATAATATTATTGGTTCAGGTCACTCTACAATACATCATAGATTTTTCAAGTTACACTTGAAAAAAGAAATTAACCCTCTTTCATTGTGAGCATTATGGTGACATTAAATATTAAGATCTATCTGCAAGTGACAGTCTTGGCGATTGAGGGAATGTCCGTGAGCCACAATGCGGTGAAACTAGATCAGCCAATGATCAAGCCAGGTTACAAAGCCAGCAGTGACCCGATGGCTTCCATTTTATTCTGCTACGGCCTCACCCAGAATCTCCAAAACAGTGCCCATAGGTGTATTAAGAAATTTTAAGGTACGGAATCTTAAGAGTATGAGGTACGCCTGCATGAGGTTTCCCAGGCCGCCCCTGTTGACGAAACACACTCACGCACACACACACATACACACACACACACACACACACAGACACACACACACACACACACACAGACACACATTTACACCTTTAATGGCTCCCCCCCCCCAGTGCTTGCCTTCTGTATCTTATCTCTAGGCTGCTCTGGCCTAGACTTTACACAGGGTGAAACCAGGGTGGGGGGGGGTCGGGGGGGAGGTGGGGGTGGGCTGATTGCCTCAAAAGCAGCAGCTCCATGTTTTACGCCTGGGGACTAAGTTTTAACCCCAGCGACGTCCTACTTCAAATACCAGTGATTGCGGCTTGACTGGAAACTTGTCTCAGAACGAGCAGAGTCACGATGGGGAAGGCTTCATTTTCACAGTGGTTTCCCTCCGTTATCGCAGCGGTGCTGCTAACAATGTCCTCACTTGATGAAACAAACAAGGGAAATAGCATCGCCAACGGCGCCTCATCAGGGTGTACTTCCTGTCAGTTACTGTTAATATTGTCTCGCAGCTGCGAAACTGGGAGAGGAGACTGCGCCTCGCACGTTGTTCACAAACAGGCTGATGAAACCTGTTGCCGCCTTCTACTGCCACACCGCCCTCTCATAACTGTGAAGAGGTCTCCATTTTATCGATGAAAGTCAGAGGGCCGCTTTTTGTTGTTTTGTTGTTAAATTCAAAGCTGGCCCCTCATTTAGGCTAATAAAAAGCGAATCGGTTTTGTCTGAACACTAAATATTTTCCAATAACAATTTTTCCTGTGATTGTATTTCATCTTTACTAACAAGTTGACATAGAAATTCAACCTTAAAACTGAAAGTGAATCATCCCGAGAAACAGGCAATGAATATTTACCCCTCCTGCTACGTATGTTTGGGTCAGAATTGACCCGTATGAAACTTGACAACATCCTCAGGAGTGAGAGGACAACAGATCCCTGGCCTTTTGCCATCTTTTACATTATAATTCAGGACTGATACACAATGCATTTGTGATCTGGACTCCTGCAGTCAAATCTGACAACAACAAAAAAAACAAGCTGCGAATTTGTCCATTTATGGCAAGTCATCAAGACAAACAAAATACCTAGGAAGTGCACACATGCTAAAAAGAGGTAATCAAACCTAAATATATGCATCCTATATCTACCATGGCAAATATAATCAATAAGATACCACAGAAATGCTTTTTTGTTATGAAAATGAGTTGTGTGTCCTACAGTAAGGAAGATCTGTGAGGACTGTAAAGTATACAAAACTTGTCAATCTCAAGTAAGATTAGATAACTGATTAGGTAGCAAGGTAAACCACAACTGGAAGATAAAATACCTATTACCTATTATGACCGTACCAGGTGAAAATTGGTCGGGGAACATGACTGATACAACGGATCCACAAGCATAACAGGAGGCTTAAGGGCTCTGCATGTATATTTCACAGGGAAACCGTGACTACTGTTTTTTTCTTCTTCTTCTTCTTCTTTTGAACAATCACCCGAAACTGCCGTTTGAAATACCACTATAATTAATCCGTATGGGTGCCAAGCATCATGCTGAAATTTAATAGAAAACAACGCGTATACAGTGGTAGAGATATCAAAGGTAGCAGCGGAGGTGTGCATGTACACCTATACCTACGTCACCTCAGGAAAAAAAAAAAAAAAAAGATAGATCAATCTGCAGTTCCAGTGACGCTAATCCATCACCGATAGCACCCGGTGCCGAGAGAATTTGCTTACTGCGTTTCCTGCCGAACGAACCTTTCACATGTCCACGTGGACCTGTCAAACACGCATCTAACCTTAACTCGCAGACACGGGCCAATAATACGGATAATTGAATGTAATTACCACGGGTATATATATACGGCAACTGTTACAGATAACGTTAGAATCGTTCAGTTAAAGTATTCGTATTCGGTTTTTTTTTTTTTTTTGCTCCAGAAATGTACGGAAATGAGAAACGCTGTGCCAGGTGCGATGGCTTATTATTTTCCTCCGACAAACCGAACGCAAAGCTAACCCAGCTCTATTGCTATGGGCCCGTCTTGAACAAAATGACATTAAAAAGTACCATTTACTTTCGTCTATTATATGGGTGTGACGTAACACGTCAGAGAGATTTATCAATGATCTTTACAAAATTATGATTAAATGATAATCGAACGGCAAAAACATTGTATGCATGCACATACACAGAAAAAAATATTATATATAGTAGTTGCAAACCCCTTATATCTCTAAGCGCACATATTAGCATCATGTTTCTTGCTATTATAACCTCTATAGGTAAGCAGTCTGTTTGGCAATAGGGCCCTGCGAGGAATTAACGAAAAACAAAATAAATACTAGCATGTTATAGTTGCTTTTGAGAATCACAACGCTTACGGGAGCTGCCTCAGCTGGAACAGATCATCGTCCATTGTGGTGCTGTTTCTCGGGTTGTCCAACGCTTTGTTTCATTGCCCTCACATTGTTGTGAAAACGAACCAGGGTTTCAGCACTACAGGCTTGCGGAAAGCGACTTGTTCTGATTATCAATGGTGATCGAGCCAAAGGAGGGGCGGTGTTACAATTTTTTGCTTCCCGTGTCGTATCAATGGTGACAAAAGCTAGGCGTGCTAATGCACTATATAGGGTAATATGCACTGACAAATGTTATGGCCAGACATGTAATATTGTAGGTACAAATAATTCTGTAAAAGCCGTCCTGTTGTACGTTTTTATTTATTATTTTTAAATTAATATACATAATATTCTGGCGGAAATACATAAGAATGGTTGTTTCATAAACTCTGGTTTTAAAGTAACTACAAATATGTTTATTACACAAATAATTAATTGATTAAAGCAATTATAAGCGTTCGATGTATGGGGGTCATATTACCTTTTCCAGATTTTTGCATCAGATTTTTGATTACATTGAATTTTTTGCAACGGAATTAAAAATAAATGAATAAATAAACACTTAATTCAAACAATAATGAAAATTGTAGGACACAAATTTACCAGATTTTCCAAGAGCAAAGCCAGATATTGAAGACTGAAGATAAATCCAAGTCCCGTTTGTAAAGGTGTTACATGTACGTGTGCAAATATGAAGCATCCGCTGTAAAAACTCTTGTCTGACTTCAAGTTGACATTTTATTCATTACTGTATTTAAAATGAAATGAATAAGGTATACAGCGGTGTTACCTGGGGCCTGACATGCTTCAGTCATGTAGTTGACTTCTCAATTTTGAACAGGCCAAAGAGAAGCCGGTAGGATTCGACCTAAGCATCTCAGTGTGCAGAGGTGGGTAACCCGGCTTCAAAGAGTAAAAAGACGGACCATGTATTTGCTCCATCACCATGCACTAAACCAGCTGATTCTAATTAGCATAACTCTTCAGCATGATAGGAGAACTAATTATTGTAATCAGCTGATTTAGTGCATGTTGGTGGAGCAAATACATGGTCAGTCTTTTTACTCTTTGAAGCTGGGTTACCCACCTCTGTCAGTGTGTGGGTAAATTATGTATGACAAATCTCACTCTCTCTCGCTCTCTCTTTATCTGTCTCACACACACACACTTGCTTCTAGTCATCCCTAAATAGTCCTTTGTCCTGGAAAGCCCGGCATAAGACGATGGGATGAAATGCTATTATGCTGCGTTGGGATTTAGCGTACTGAATTTAGCAGACCAAATGTAAGCGAAAAACAGCTGCTGACTAAGACTAATATCGCAAGATGAACAGAACATGGCATTGATAAAAATATGATTGAAGAAAATTTCATATGTTGGCATTGGAGTTGCTCTAATTGATTAGAACAAATTTACTCAACAACAAAAAAAGGAACTATTCCTGTAAATCCCCCCCCCCCCCCCCCCCCCCCATAAATAAATAAATAAATAAATAAATAAATAAAAGGTATTGGTGTATTTTATCTTTTTTTATATTAAACACACAGTGACATCACCTGGGGACCATATTCACTCAACACTGTATGAAGATTATATAACAAATCTATATTCACAAGGCCACAGTGGCCATGGATGTGAATGCTTTCGTACATTGTGTACAGGCTCTGGATGTGCTGACCCCAGCTTATTAAACTATAAATAAATCTAAAGATTTTTTTCTCATTGATGTGTTCTGAAAGACTCGGACAAGTAGATTAAGCTGCGCAAGAATGTTGCCTTTAAAAAAAAGAACTCCACTCACGCGCAATCCTGCAACTTTTCAGCAATGCGTGTTTAAATAATTAATACTGCCAGAACTGCACGCGCTGCCATCATTACATTTAGGCACGAGGTGGATTTATCTCGGAGAACAAAGATTAATAGTATTTTGAATGATATGAAATGATAAAAGCAGGTTTTTGAAAGTTCATACTGTATGGGAGCTTGCCGTGCCAAATGCATAATCAAATTCTCCAGCGTTGCACAGTTTACACACCTCATTTGCGTGCACTCAGCTTAGCAGTACTGTAGAAGAAAATGAGAATACATGCCCAGCGTTAAAAAATGTGTCAATTAAACGCGTTGCTTTGAGGCAACAAGGACAGCACTTGGCTCTCTTGTCTATCTGGTGGTAATATTACCTTAACAGTGTTAGAATCCAAAAGTTGGACCTGACAAGGAGGTCCGGTGACTTGTGATTAGGTATTTGGCCTCGGTCTTGAATCCGATGGTGCACTTTCCTGAAATCGTTTGTTCTTGAGTTGATCAAAAGTAGGTTAGCATAAACAGCGTGTAAGATATCCGTTTGAACATGTGTTGTAACCATAGTAACTTTGTAATTCACCAATGCTGCATGACGGCAGTGTTTTCAGACCTATGACACCATGTATATCCAGTCACACTGAGTTACAGCTACCCAAAAAACTAGGCGGGGTACAATGTTCACAAAAAATGTTAGTTAGTGCATTCAGCTAGGTAAGTTAAGCAGGGTCAGCCTATCTAGTGGTAACGTGGACGCTCACGCACGCCATCATCTAACTAGCTACTTCTAATTACACTCCCAACTAAATGTAATTGTGTTACTTTAGTCCCATTATTATTTAGTTCATCTCTAATGTAGATAGGAAACCCAGATAGCTATTAGTCACCTCATAGATACTTCACCTTCTTGGCTTGAAACTACGTTGTATTGCTTTAAATAAAACACATGCCCGAGAGTTCCTGTACTAGTATTTAGTATATCCGTATGGAAACAAAGACGTAGCTAGTTTGCGTTCCACCCTACACTCTGTGTCCACGCTAGTACAACATCTCAGCTTTCGCACCGGTGAGAATGCCGTGGTGCAGACCTGAAGGTACAGACAAGCTTGTTCGGGAGTTCCTTAGAACTGGATCCACAGTCAGGTTAGGACCAAACTTCCACGGAACAAATATCTTCATGGGGGGGTACTGATTGATATCTGGGAGCGTTCGGTACAGCAAAGTGAAGGAGGTTAGCTAGCTGGCTAATATACTGCGTAGACGGCCAAAGACGCAACACAGCACTGGGTTTATGCTACGATTTTCAACGTTGACAGTACAAAAATCAATTCAAATTTGATAGAATTGGGTCGATGAAGTCAACTTATAGCTGCATCCTTTAGTTAGCTAGCTAACTAACCTCTACCTATTTGGAAGAATGATAGACAGTTAAGCGAGTTAAATGCAGTTAGCTTTCCAGGTAGCTCGCTAGCTGCTACCTAATCAGTTTGCATACAAAGGTCGCTAGAGTACATGACCATAGAGCTAATGCTACTAGCTAGCCATGCTTCAGCTACAGGGTTGACAAGTAGCCTATCTACAGTTTTGATAAACAAAAATTATTATTTTATTTTTGCTATAGAGGACAACAGAGCAGAGGTCAACGTTGTTATATAGTTAGGTACTTGCTATAACGTAGCCTTTTTAAATATCTGGGAACTGACAGAGCAGTGTTGCTCAGCTATGGGGCAGTTTAATGTCTTTGATACTGTATTTGTTTAATCTGTACATAGATGATCAGACTAATTTACAACGAATTATGCCTGTATGTCTTCACTATTGCATGGTTATTAGCTGTTGTTTTTGTGGAAGTACGAGCTTTTGAATGACAGTAATTTCATTGCATTCAGTGATCGTAAGTTTGTGGTGTTCATTTTGATGTTCTGCCCTTTTTTTTGCTAAAAAAATAAAATGGCAGCAATAAGGAACAAACCTTCTGCACACAGAACTGCTCCAGGTAAAATACTTGTGCTGTGCTTGACATCTGTGCTTGTTTGCGGTGAACTTGTGCTAAACTTACGTGTCCTGCTACAATTCCCTTTAGGAACAAGATGATGAAAAATTGGGCGGTAATTGGCGGCATAGCGGCTGCCGTGGCGGCCGGTGTTTATGTCCTGTGGGGTCCTATTACAGAGAGGAAGAAGCGAAAAAAAGGTGTGAGATTTTTTTAAATTTCTTTTTTATTTTTATTTTTTTGGAAGTACTTAAAAAAGTGAATTAAATGGCCACTGTCTTGTCTGTGGCCAAGTACCATGAGTGGAAACCTCTTGGGTCAAAGAAGGCTGTGACACCTTGGACTGTGTTTATTAAAACCTGTTAAAACTTTGTCTTCTCCAGGCATGGTGCCCGGCCTGTTGAATTTGGGAAACACCTGCTTCATGAACTCCTTGCTCCAGGGCTTGGCGGCGTGTCCTTCCTTCATCGAGTGGCTGGACGAGTTCTCGGGCCAGAGGGGCGCGAGTCACGGCCATGATGACCAGGAGAGGGACCCCAAACTGTCCAGAACCCTTCTGCAGCTGCTCAGGGGTAGGCTTCACCAGGCGGCCGACTAGTCCCTTCTCTCTCTCCCTCTCTCTCTCTCTCTCTCTCTCGATTCGAGGCACCGTCTGAATTGGCTGACGGGATCTCCTCATCACCTGTGTCTGCAGCTCTGTCCAGCCATGACCCTGGAGAGGAGGATGTCCTTGACGCAGGGTGCCTCTTGGATGTCCTCAGGCTTCGCAGGTGGCAGATCAGCTCTTTTGAGGAGCAGGTGGGTCCTGTTTGTGCCTTGCATACTCAACACCGTCTCTGACGGTGCTGTGCCTCTCATCCTGGCTGCTGCTGCTTCTTCTTCTGTCCTCAGGATGCCCACGAACTCTTTCATGTCCTCACGTCGTCCTTAGAAGAGGAGCGGGATCGTTTGCCCAGGGTCACCCACCTGTTCGACATGCAGTCCCTGGAGGTAAACCTGCCCCCCCTGCAAACTTATGCTTTGCGCAGAAGAAGACTACATAAGTGCATGCATTGGAAGGGAGCGTGCAGCCCAGTCTTACTGCTTATTACTTCAGTCTCTTCCAAAAAAAAAAAAAATCAAATCTGTATTGTTGTCAGTTTGACCCGGTGAAGTGGTTAACATTTGGTGAACGCTGTAGTGCCTCATGAAGCTACTGAATAGTACCTGAGATACACAATCCCTTATCAGGCCAGACAGGAAGTGGCTCACAGCCGTTCGCTTTTAAATGAACACGTTCAGCACGTTTCTCTTTATTAATCCCGCTGCTTGTGGCTTTGTGTGCAGAGTCCCCAAGAGTCCGGCGAGAAGAACTTGAGCTGTAGAAGTCGAGGTAAGGTCTAGTGTGAGGGAAAGTAAGCGCTACCTGCTCTTGCTTTGACTGGCAAAGTGGCTAAAAAAACGATTCAATATTCCCCCTCCAGGCCCTCTTCACCCTATCACTAGCACATGGAAGTCCCAGCATCCTTTCCACGGACGACTGACAAGTAACATGATATGCAAGCGCTGTGAACAGCAGGTGACTGCATGCAAAATCTACTTCCTTGTTTACATTTGAAGAGAAATGTACTTGCTCTGCATATTTTCACGTGTGATTTTGACACATCCGACTCTATAAGTTTGTTTATCACAATTTTTATTATTATTATTTTAATTTTTTTTTTTTTACAGAGTCCAGTGCGGTACGATTCCTTTGACAGTCTTTCACTATCCATCCCGTCTGCACCATGGGTGAGCGCACAGAAGGAGAGAGAGCTCAGTCTTGTGTGCAGACACACATTTGTAGCTTCTGGGTACAGCTTGTTATGGAAAAAATATCGCACTATGCAAACTGTTGCAGTGCTTCAGGTTTCTTTTTTTGGTTCACCGCCGCACAACCTTTACAGTCCGTACCTGTGACAATAACAGTGGCATTTAAGAGGAGCAAAGGGAAGGCACTTGGAATTATGGTTTTGTGTCTGATTATGATGTCACAATAAACCTTGTGTAATTCCACAAACTGTAGCTCCCCCGGTGGATGGGAGGCTAATGCAGATAATTTCCTCCAGGGCCGACCTGTTACTCTGGACCACTGTCTCCAGCATTTCATTTCCTCTGAGACCATCAAGGAAGTGGAGTGTGAGAACTGTACAAAGGTGGGCTTGGAACATAGACTGGTGAAATATATGTATTAAAAAAGTCACTGTGATGTCACCCATTGACTCTTCACAGGCTTGGTTTAACTGAGTGTTAAGTTTCAAGTGCACAGTTTCATTGATTAATTATTAATTTCTAGGCAGTCCTTCTCACGATTTTGGTTGGTCTGATGGACACAAAACCTCTGTGCACCAGTAATATAAGATGGCACAGAGAGCCCCCAGACTGAAATGACAATGTGATGTATTTATATCAGTATTACATGGTTGTTCAGTATGCTTGGCTGTTTCAGATCCAGGCGGCGGGTGCACTGAATGGGGAGTTCATACCAAACCAGAGGACGACCTTCATTAAACAGCTTAAACTGGGCAAGGTAGGGATGCTCATTTGCTGTTAAGCTTGTAATTTGTTCTTTAGCAGTTTCAGGTGGTATTTATTAGTTTCGTTCTGCGACCCAGTAACCAAGCTGCAGCTGTTTTCATAATGATACAAACAGCCCACCTTTCACTGCCAGCCGCAAGGGTGATGTTTTCCAAGAGGCAACAGACCTGGTGCGTTGAAGTAGACACTGACACTGACATCTCTTCATAGTCAGGATTTGAATTCTGGGGAGTGATAAGGGTTTAAATTCCAGATAAAACCCTCTGTTTGCAGACAGAGTTACAGCAGCGTAAGACGACTCCCCCTGTTTGTGCTTCTTCAAATGCTGCAGCGACTGAGGATGAATAGGAATCAGATGAAAATTATGACAGTAAATCCCTGAGCCTGCCTCTCCCCCCAGGGTATTAGATGGTATCGCAGGCTATTGCACTTATTGTAAGTCGCTTAGGATAAAAGCGTCTGCTGAATAGATGCAATGTAACAGGCTTATCTGAGTCTCTCTTTCTCTTCCTCCCTCCCTCCCTCTCTGTCCCTCGCTCTATCACTCCCCCCCTCTCCCTTTCTCACCCTCTCTCCCTCCTCTCTTCCCCCCATGTCTGTCTATCTCTCTCTCTCCCTCCCCCTCTCTCTCTCTCGCTCTCTTTCTCCCCCCCTCACTCTCTCTCTCAGCTTCCCCAGTGCCTGTGCATACACCTGCAGAGACTGACGTGGTCGAGCGAGGGCACCCCCATTAAGAGGCAGGAGCATGTGCAGTTCACAGAGTACCTGTCCCTGGACTACTACAAGCACCGCCTGTCCAGCCGGGGGTCCCAGGAGTTCAGCGGGGTGCCCAAACCTGCCAGAGCTGAGGCTCATGGGAAGACCCCTCCCAACGGCGCAGGTAGAGCCCACTTTAAAACCGAAGCATGTTGCGTAAGGTGCACAGCAGAACCTCATACCTGCTAACCTGAGAGGTATGGGCTGACCGCTCAGCCGGGTGGGTATGAAGCCAGACACGGCACACGCATTAAACAGGAAGCTTAAGATGGCCGCTGGCTCAAAGGAACCAACAGATACCTGCAGACCCAGTGGGACTATACTTCGAGAATCCCTGTACTAACGCACGTCCAGTTCATTAAAACAAGGACGCGCTCTTCTAGACCGGTTCTATTTTGAGTAAACCGTGCGGCCCGCATTGTAAAAAAAAAAAAAAAGAAATAAAAAAATGACGGAAGGGTTTCCTCTCAATTCCCAGGCGCAGAACACTGCAGCAACAACAACAAGCCGTTGTCGAACGGAGCCTGCCCGTCCGTCCTCTTCCACACACCTGTGCTGGGCCTCCAGGTCTCCTCAGCCCACGACCACAGGTGAGCAACGCTCCTGCTGGGGCGCCTGGTGGCGCTGGAGCGTCCGCGGCGACCGGGAAGCCATGTGACTGAACACGCACACGTGGGCTGAGTTAGCATTAACAGTCAAATGTCAGTGTGGTGAGATTTCAAAAAAAGATTGGTTTGTTTTTTGACTTAAACTGTATAGCATGCGTTTATTGTGAAGAGATGCGGTGTGCAGATCTCAGTTATCTCAAGAAGAAAATGTTGCATACAGCTAATAGTTTAATTGCATTACAGGCATTTAGCAGACGCTCTTATCCGGAGCGACTTACACGCAACTGCATAGGACAGCATTTATATTGCATCCATTTATACAGCTGAGTATATACTAGTTTAGTACCTTGCCCAAGGGTACAACAGCAGTGTCCTACCTGGGAATTCGAACCTGTCACCTTTAGGTTACAAGGCCAGTTCCTTAGCCATTATACAACACTGCCACAGTATAAACTGAGCCAGACACATAGATTACGATTCAGGACCACTTGTTTGAGGGGAGTGCTCTGACTTCTAGCCTGCACCTGCCATGACTCATGGAAAGTGGATGGAAAATTATAATTACTATTCAGGACAGCTTCTTAATTAATTTAATCCTATTTTTAAAAATGTTGGATTCCTCTGTCACAGACCTGGCAGAGGGCAGCATTAATTTCACATGCCTCATTTTCCGGTAAAGGTTGACATTTTTCTTCTCCTCAGTTTTTTTGGTATAGCAAACAGGTCTGTCAGCATGCTATCTTGGAGTTATAATTTTAATGAATTCATGTGCTAGTTGTGGACATGTAAAACAATATATATATATATTTTTGGCTGGACTGCAACAGCAGGGCCAGCCCTACAAACGCGAATGTTTGTGACTGAGTGATGAAGTTAAACCATTGGTCGACCAAATCATGAAGTTACACCATTGGTCAGCCGGATGAAGTGTGTTAGGTCCAGCCATATACTAGGTTTTGACCTGGTCTTGTTTGGGATTTATGTGATGTGTACATGACTACCTGTGCATTTGTAGGCTTTTACAACATTTGTGGTAGAATGATCATACAGAATGGAAAGCTAAACCTGTAAAGACGAGTGGACCTTCAGCTTGCCTGACTCTCCCGCCATCTTCCCGCAGCTCCTCCACCTATCTCTTCCGGCTTACCGCCATCCTGGTACACCACGGCGACATGCACTCCGGACACTTCGTCACGTACCGCCGCTCCCCGGCCCCGCCGCGAGGCCCCTCCCCCTTCAGCGCCCAGTGGCTGTGGGTGTCGGACGACGCGGTGCGCCGGGCCAGCCTGCAGGAGGCGCTGTCGTCCAACGCCTACCTGCTCTTCTACGAGAGGGTACGGCGGCCCAGCTTCAGACTGGAGGAGTGACGGGGCGGGGTTAACGATGGGCCCCGCCCCCCAAACCCCGCGTCACCTTCTGCCCGCGTACGTGCCACACAGACTTTCCTCGAGACTCCTCCCACCACCGTGCAGTGCTCCAATCAAATCATTGCCCCTTTTATGGCTTTCCATTGACCTCCAAAGAGGGGGAGGAGCCCAAACGTAAAATGTCCTTTTATGGTCGTCATAGGCCACTGACTCGCTCACTTCCTCCTTTTATTTGCTCCCAACCACCCCCCCCCCCCCATCTGAACTCCCTATGAGACAGAGCCTGTCAGTGAATCGGCGTGTGCTGTCAGGGGTCAGGGGTCAAAGGTCAGATAAAGCTGTGAAGAGTAGCATAAGGCATCACGGTGTGGCAGGAGCAGAGTGATGGAACCTACAGAAGCCACTGCGGAGCCAAAATGGGGCCCCGTCCCCAAAATGGCCGCCCATCATCAATAAAGGCCGGCTTCGGAAGAGCTGGACAGGTGTTGTACATTGCTCGGATGCACCTGTTCGTTCTTCTGAATCATGGACTCCGAAAAACGACTAAATGTTCAAATGGAGCAGGTGAGTGGAACAAAAGTACCTCGTTCTTGTCCGAGATGGAAAATGCCTCATTTTACGTGTTTCTCAGTTGAGATACCTGTCTAATGCATAAAAACCTTTCTTTATGCTCCTGTGGAAGAGGGTCATTGGTGGTTCAGGTACTATGTTACACGGTCTGAATTGGATCGATATAAATTAGATATCAGTATCGACTTCGTTTTGAAAGATTAGTCCAAATAATTATAAATGATTTCCTTCTCTGAATTGATCACTACATCAGGTACACTAGTATTAATTTTTTCTCAAAAGAGCAGGAATAATGTACTGCACTCAAGCGCAAGACAGCTAAATGCGTCACTCGATTGCAAACGGGGAGGGTTTCTCGCCATGAATTTCACGTAGCTGAGTCACGACAGATATTACCCATAATGCTCGGCCACAGTTACACGGAGGGCTCGAGAAATGAAGGTCTCGCTGTGATCGTGTCCGAGGAGGAGGCCAGAGCCTTTCAAACAGACCGAAAAAAAAAATTCCTCTTTGCCTCTAGTGGTGTGTCTGCGGGACAATGTTTATCTCCGCCTGGTGAACAAGTGTCGTGATTCCTCCATGATTGTAGTCCACGCTGTACAGGAAGTGATCGACTCCTCTTCCTGTGAGCCTGCCTGTCCTGCCTGTGCACCTCAGCTGCCTGTGCTGTTTGTGTGTGATAAAACTGTCGTCATCGTTGCGTTTTCATCGGAAAGATAATCATTTCACCGTTCAAAGAGAACGTGATTGCATCCGGAATACCTTGTGTGACCAGTCTGAAGCCAGTCAGTCCTTGATGAAAATCTTTAAAAAATAAAAAAAAATTATTTTTTTATTCGTTCAGTCCCAGGTGATTGAAGTGTAGTCAAATTTTGCCAAATTTGCGTGAAGTTGATCTAGCATAGAATGAACATCAAGTCCCTTGCTGATCAGTGTTTTTTCCACAGTATTTAACGCACTACTTCCTGAATGTAGAAATACTGCCCACTGTTTTCATCCTTTCAGTATTATCCTAAAACAAGAGAAATTCTCCTGCATATAACTGTCTAGCAAGCCAATTGCACTACTGTGTTTTTAATATATATATATATATATTTTGTGTGATCTGTCACAATGGCAGGTGTATTTTGACTGTTTTCATAGATGAAAATGATGAAAATAAAGTTATTAATAAAAGTACAAAAGCATATGTGTGGAGATGTCCTTACTTAGCCTTAACTGTTGTGCCAAATGGTACCTTTTAATATTTATTAAACATTTCTACTTGGTGAATTGTATTTACAAGTGCATCAATAATTCAAACCCATGACATGACAGGAAAGTCTCAGTCACTGGGAAGGTCCCAGTTCCTGGGAAGGTCTCAGTCACTAGGAAAGTCTCAGTCACTGGGAAGGTCCCAGTTCCAGGGAAGATGACAGTTTCTGGGAAGGTCTCAGTCACAGGCAAGGTCTCTCACTGGGAAGGTCCCAGTTTCTGGGAAGGTCTCGGTCGTTGGGAAGGTCCCGGTGCTTGCGGACTGATGATGTGTCGAAAGGTGAGGTTGATGCGCGGGGTGAGGACCCTCCTGCGGGCCGGCAGGCTGTGGTACCAGTGCTGGTTGGTGGGCGGGTTCATGAGCAGCAGGCTGCCGTGGGCCAGCTCCAGCCGCACCGGGTCGACCTGGCGCCGCGCGTTTCGGCCGCGGGCCTCCCCGTGCCGGAACACGAAGTCCCGGGCCGCCCCCAGGGACACGGAGGCGATGGGGAAGCCGGGGTCCAGGTCCTTCTCGTCGTCGCGGTGCTCGCCTATGTGATCGCTGCCGTCTTTGTACCTGTGTGGGGGGGGGGGGGGGGAAAGGGCAATCAGTCACATCGCATCACATAAGCAGGGGTTGTCACAATATAGGAAGGACAAGTAAGCACGATTTGAGAGGTTATCTTTTTACAACATTGACTGATGGCATGAGAGGAATACATTTTGTGTGCTAAAACGCCATCGCGTGTTATCAGTGTCTCACTAAGTCTACCCAATCATATTGTCGCACTTTGGAAAACAAAGCCTTTTGATTGGTTCACTGGAGTCAAGGACTGTCTGTACCTTGCATGTCCCCCTATTATGCGAAGCCTGGTTCTCCAGTCAGTAGGTTTTGTCTCTCACCTGTTTACAAGGACAAAGTTGAAGGTGCGTCCGGTGGCCTTGGTGACTGCCCCATGTATGTACTCCAGAGTGGGGGTCCATGGCCTAGCCAGATGATGTACCCCAGAGTAAGTGTACATCAGGCCTGGGTCCCCGTAAGTGGCCTGCTTCCTAGGAACACTGTGGAGCTTCCCAAACACACGAACCTGAGCCATCTCATCTGCAACACATGCAAATTGTAAAAAATAAAATAAAAAAAAACGGGCAAATACATACAATAGGAGAGGATTAGCATTGGAAAATGTATTTTATATCATCAAGACTGACCTGACGTAAGTCTGACCTTTATGAAGCCTTGTTTGAATGAGAGGGTACTGAGAGGAAGAAGCAGTGGTGTGGTGTGGTACCACTTACCTGTGAAATACTCCACCTCTTCCTCCAGTTGTTTAAAAAGCCTGTCTGCTTCATCTTTTGGAAAAAGCTGTGCGTAGTCACAGTCCAGTCCCTCTGCTTCAATCTTCTTCCAAGGGAGAGGGTGAGAGAACTCTTCTTCAATAGAGCTCTCCTCTTCCTCTCCTTCCTCTTCATCACAAGCTTTAAACTTTTTGCAGTGATGCTCTTTCTCCCAATGAATACTCCACTCACTGCGTTTCTTTGTCTGGGTCACAAATGAGTCCATCCAAAATCTGGAATTAATCAGAAGCTATGCTCAAAAATGTTTTGAATAAAAAATAGTTTGTAAAGCAATGTAATTCAGTAGAAATTATTTAATATACATTTCTTAAATCACCGAATATGTTAACATTTCAACCTTCATTTTCAAATCTTTTAACATCACAATTTCCGTTTTTAAGTGATAAAATCTCTGACTAAAAATTACCCCACGCGGCACGCCCCCTACAACAGAAAAACCCTTCTCCCCTCCCATTATCCACAATTTTGGCGGGAATGGGTTGAAATAGCAAATGTTGATTCAGATAGAACGCTTCCTTACAACTTCTGATTTCGGATCACAAAACTTAAACCTCGACCATTAAAATATAACGTTCAAGTAAAAAAAATGATTGGGCAGAAAACTATAAACTCGTTTTTTTCTCCGGTTGGGACAAAGAGAACTTTAGAAGCGAACAAACAGGACACCAAAGAGAAAGCGGAGAATAATGTGAGTTTTTTTCAGTGTTGCATTGCCATTGGCGACGATGTAATTGGTAAATTATCTCAGTTTTAAAGAACAGTATTGTTAGCGTCTATGCTTCGTTGTTTCACGCGTAAATTTATGCAGCTACCTATTTCTACATACTGTTAATGAATCACTGATTACTGAGAGTTGCTAGCTAGTTTTACCGCGAAATACGCACGTGGTACAGCGACTCTGGAAGTAAACATTGAACTAGGGAACTTCAATATAACGTTTTGGACATAACTTAACATTCATACAGTCTGTTTAGAATCAAAATATTCAATATGTTGTGTGATGAGTATGGTGTAACTAAGTTAACTAATCTGTACACCGTGAGCGCATGACTCTCTGCCGTAGACGTGCATATTTAACGAGACAGGCAAACACGCCTTCAGCTACGCTTGTGTAGTCTCGGAAGTAAGCCCGTACTGCGCATGTTGAGGGCAAAACATCAGAGTTCTCTTTAAAGTGAATGGGGAATATTGCAAAACATTTGTAAAATGCACATTTTGATAAATATCTTCCCAAGACTTCTGGACCAAAACAATCGTTGTCTCACAAACTGCTGCACATAATGAAATTTATGATGGACAAAAAAATGGGCCGATGAGGTTTTCTTTGTTTGTTAAACCACCTTGGGTTTCTGCACCGAATTCAATGGGCAGCAAGCTCTTTTGCCCTCAAGCGCGCGCAGTAGAGGCTGTTATGCGGTACGTAGAACTCCACTTTTCCACATGCGAGATGTTTATATTAGCCTAGCTACGCATCCGCGGCAACACGCGTTTTCTTACCCACTGCAGTGGCTAGCTGGCTAACAGGCTAACACGTTTTTATAACAACATGTTCGAAGGTGTCCCAGGTAAAAAAGCTGAAACCAACTAGCGATATGCCGCCGACTATCACGACCCTGAGTCCGGAACAGCTGGACAAAATCGAGAAGAGCAAGCGCGCTGCTTTGGAGAGGCTGGCTGCTCACAACGCACCGGATGGATTCGGCGAGAGTTGGCGGAAGGAGTTGAACGCAGAGTTTGGAAAGCCTTATTTTAAAAGAGTAAGAATATATTGAGCTTCATCGCGGTAGTTTTAAATAAAACGATCTTTTATATATATTGGGTCAATTGCAGTGTGCTTAGCTGGAGTTTAAACCTCAGATTTAATCATTCTGTACACAACAGAACTGTAGTACAACTGGAGCAGCCCATCCTTATTTCACAGATTTGGATAGCTGTTCCAGTTGTAGTGCGTATCAGTGGTTTAGATGACACAGCTGCGGAACCACAGTGTCAGCATTGTATTCTGAAATGTTAATATAAAAGCAGGTATTAATACGACACCAATAAACTCAGGACTGTGGAGGGAGAATTACTGAACAGGATATTTTATAAATAAAATACTCAATGTGTTATTTTTTTTGCGCGTAGTTGATGTCCTTTGTGTCGGACGAAAGAAAGCGACACACTGTCTATCCACCTGCTCATCAGGTATTCACATGGACTGAGGTGTGCGCCATTCGAGACGTGAGTACCGCCGTGTTCTAAAATGTAATCGTTCGGCCTCATTCACAAAAACATGCGTACGATCGTAAACTGCGTAAGAACGTTTCAGAGAACATTTCGGCATTCATATTTTTTTTTCTTATCTGTATTTGCATGGCTTTTTCCTTATGCTAATCACTTAAGCAGGACTGCGCATAAAATTGACAGTTAGCATTAATCATCATACACTTGGGATATGCACATGTCATGAATCCCACATTGTTTTTTTGTCGGGAACATTTTTAAGAACAGAAATAAGAACAATTTAAGGAAGGTTTTGAGAATGAGGCCCATTGTCCTTGTGTATTTGAGGGGGGATCTGGAGCTTGGTGGTAGAGCTCACAGATCACAGATGTCTCCTGTGATTTGCAGGTGAAGGTGGTGGTTCTTGGCCAGGACCCATACCATGGTCCTAACCAAGCCCATGGCCTTTGTTTCAGTGTCCAGAGACCTGTCCCGCCCCCTCCCAGGTACTGCAAGTCACTTGGCACGCATTTCATTCAGTGACAATTTTTTCTGTCATTGTGGTTTAGCATGCCTGGTTCAAACAGGCTATGTTTGTGTTATAGCTTGGTGAATATGTACAAAGAACTGGCTGCAGACATTGACGGATTCCAGCACCCTGGACATGGGGATCTCACTGGGTGGGCTAAACAAGGTACTCAGCTTTCATCCCCTTTTAAATGTGAAATGTGATGTGCGTTTGACAATGAGAAATGCATGTAATTGATTAATTCCCTCCACACATACTGTATTTTTGGTTGAAGTTTATCAGCTTTTGCCAGTTTTTGGGTGAACCCTTGGCAGATTTGTATCTGTATGCATTTTTATTGATGTGTAAACAGCCATTTATAACAAAGTCAATGGAGCAGAATGCATGTGTTGCTTTTAAAGTCGTTTGCCTGTTACATGTTGTCACACATTAAATGCAGTCAACTACATGTACAATGTGGTGGGTGACTAATGCCAAATTGATGCGAGGGAGAGAACGCTGTTCCACAGTTAATGTTAATTACAGTAGATTCCAAGTCCCCCGTGGTGAATATACTCCCTCGTCCCTCCTCTGTTTCAGGTGTACTGTTGCTCAATGCTGTGCTGACGGTTCGAGCGCATCAGGCGAACTCCCACAAAGACAAGGGCTGGGAGGCCTTCACGGACGCCGTGGTGCAGTGGCTCAATGGCAACCTGAACGGGGTGGTCTTCATGCTGTGGGGGTCCTACGCTCAGAAGAAGGGCATCGCTATCGACAGGGTGTGTCCCGGGCTGGAAATGCCATAAACCAGTTCACTAAATTTACAGGCATTACTTTACAGCCATTTAGCAGACGCTCTTATCCAAAGCGACTTACACAACTTTTACACAGCATTTACATTGCATCCGTTTATAAAGCTGGACATATACTGAAGCAATGCAGGTTCAGTACCTCGCTCAAGGTTACAGTGTCAGTGTCCTACTCAGGAATGGAACCTGGGACCTTTAGATCACAAGACCAGTTCCTTACCCATTATACTGCGCTGCCATTAAATGTGTGCACGCTACGTGGCCCAAAGTATGTGGACGCCTGACATCAACATCTCATCCAAAATTATGGGCATCAGTATTGAGTTTGTCCACTTTTTGCTGCTATAACAACCTCCACTCTTCTGGGAAGGCTTTATACTAGATGTTGGAGCATTGCTGCAAGGGATTTGCTTCCATTCAGCCAGAAGAGCAAAATGAAGCCTTATAGCCCCAAAGTACCTCTGACCATTGCGCCAAAAAACAAATTCTTAATTTATAATGTCATAAATAACACAAGTCAAATGTATCCTTTTCTCAGACGAAAGGCATAGAAAATCAAGTCTGATTTGATTGGAAACGGTGGACTTATTTGGCATTCTTGCGCGCAAGACTGGGTGGTCCCGCTACTTTACTTTGGGTTTTTACTGAGGTCATTTATGTTTTACAGAAGCGCCACCATGTCCTGCAGACTGTACATCCGTCCCCGCTGTCTGCGCACCGCGGCTTCTTCGGATGCAAACACTTCTCAAAGGCCAACGAGCTGTTGGCGAAATCGGGGAAACGGCCAATCGATTGGACGGCGCTCTGAGAAAGTTTCGGAAGTTTCCATAAGCTCATTTGTCCGTTCCAAGTTGGCTAAGGGGGAAATTACCTTGTATATACTGCCGTTAAGACTAGCTTTTTGATCTGAATGTTGAAAATGTTGTCATTGTATCATTAAATTTCCTTTTTGCATATTTTCCATATTAATTTCATATAGATGTTTAATATTTTTCGTATGTTCTATATGCAAATTGTTTCCATTGTTTTAAAACTACCTCAGTATTACAAAGCTATCGCCATTATATATTTTTATTTTCATTTTAAATCTACAGTAAACAGTGAAACTCTACAATCACTTGTCTTATGTATTTCCAACTGTATTGCAAATGCATCAACACCGCAGTGAGTTGCAAGATAAAAGGACATATACTAACAGCAAGCTATTTTGTAAATATTTCTGTGTTTTATCTTGTAAATGAGAATTGTATTTTGAATGTTTAAATAAATTTACAGTAAAACGGAACTTGTACGTTGTCATAATATAGCAGGTTTGTGTTGGACTAAAGATTTGCTATAAATCTGTTTCATGGCTTATGTGTGAATGTTTTCCGAAGCTTTGCACTTGGGTCACGATAAAGCTGAACGCTGTATGCCCGATTTTACCTATGCAGTACTTGCTGAATTATGATTTTATTTATCATTAACACCAATACTGAACACTTAATATCTTAGCAGCACCTTTGACTTATCTTTTCGACTTTTCGAATGGCATCACCAATTGGATGCGAGCTGTGTTTTACTTTTTGGTATCATGGCGATGGGTGAAAAGATCGCTCTCATGGAAGTTTGTCTCTTGACTGGACCTCGTCAAAATGGTCCCGTTCGTCGCCTTTGCTCAGACCGCAAATATTTCTCTCACAGCTGGAAAGCACATGGCGTGAAGCTACCCGCTTATGACTGGGGAGAGATATCCTGACTAAACCCACCTACGTCGTTAAAAGTAATGGAAAACGTTTCCCAGAGCAAGCCATTTAATTTACGAATAGATAGAATGGACATGGACTGACTACGTCAGCAGCTTTGTCAACCTGCCTCAGAAATTGCTGTGGGGAAAACATCTTGGTTCCCCTACCCCGGAAATTAGGATAAATTGGACGAGTTTAGGTCCGATTTCATGCTTTTACGTTGAATGAGGGGGATCATGTTTCTTAATAAATCGCCGGGAATAATATTTTTATGACCACATTATATCGGTTATTGGCAGTGCACTTGGCTTGATAAACGCTAGTCCAGCTAACTGGCCAGTGCTCATCACATTTTGCTGGACGCGGTGATTGTTTGAATTCTGATCAAAACAATGCCAGCAGTTGAAAGTTAGCCCGACTTTCAGTGATTCATACGGCAACAACCTGCATCAATAATGACTTCAGGAGGCTATGATGTTGAAGGTAAGCGTAGCTGCAAATAGTATTTAGCGAGCGTTTTGTGAATTCTGTTGCAGATTAAACTCGCTATTTGGTGTTAGTGAGCAACGTTTTTGTTGCCTTTTGATACACTGTTGCTAACGTTAAGGTTCGCTGGCTACTGGGAAATACTGGCCGAAAACAGTGATTTGTGACTGAATGGATTTTTTTTTTCAACCCAACAATTTCGAGCAGTGAAACAATTTCTCCCATAGGTACAAAATGAAGACGAGGTAGCTAACGATTGCGAGCTGGTATCTAACTGTTTATATTGTGGAAGTCGTATCATGGCTAACGTTAGCTAGCTAGAGGACAAACCAGAAAGCACACCCGTACATTTTTAAACTTTATGGTGCACCTGCACCATGCATGTGTGATAGCCCGCTTTTGTAAGTTACACTGTGGGCTATGATGGCATGTGTTCACTACGATAGCTGGTGCAATGAGATGTCTCACAACAATCCGTTTTGAGCAGCCATATATGGTCAGTTTATTATGAACCGAACCGATGGCACGCCGAAGCTAGCAAATGATGCAAGAGTGCGTTGGTTGATGTAGAGCGATCCAGAAGCAGATGCTTTGGCAAAGGCAGTTACGACATCCCGGCTTCGATGTTGTTCATGAGTAATAACCCCTTTACAGTGATACGGGTGCACCTGCAGTAAAGGTTAAAAAGTGAATACTTGCTCAGCATGTTGGTGACCTTTAATATAGGAAAGTCTGCCCTCAGGATATTGTGCAATTTCAGTTGAAGGAACCGGACTGTAGGCTACTACTGCTTATATTCGGTTAGCTGAATGTGGGTGTATCAAAACTGAATGGAATCTATGAATTCTAATTATCCATGCAATTTAAAAAAACAAACATGCACAACTTGGAAGAAAACATGAATTTTTGCTTCATGACTGATGGCCTTTCTTTGAGACCAAAGTCATCAATTTCTTGGCTATTTCTAAAAAAAAAAAAAAAAAAAACATTTATTATTCTCTCTCTTTATTCAGAGTTACATGGAGAGTTTGTGCCATTTTAAAATAACCTGATTTGGCTTGGGGTGCCAGAGTCCACTTCCTCCTCCTTTGTAGCATTTTCTCATGGGAGGTTGTCCTTGTTTGTCCCGCCGGCTGGCCTCTGCGTCCGTCTCTCTCCCTCCCTGGTTTTCGTCGCTGACAGCTGACCTTTCCCCCATTTTGGTCCGGCCGACGTACCGCCATGCTGGTGTGCCCCGTTACGCTGTCCCGACAGCTGTCAGTGACGCACTGTTTACGGGACAACCGTAAGGGAATAGCCTAGCCTCGGCTCTCGCCTCTGAAGTTTACCACCCCAGCCTCCCCCCTCAGGGAAATTCCTGGCCCCCGGACACAGTGTCCCTCGCGCTACTCGAGTGCACTCCGATTCAATTTGTGTCCATTTCATATCTCAGCTGAGGGGTGCGGGTATGTTCCCTGCGCTGCCGGTAGATTTTTGTTTGTGCATTCCCGGCTTGGCCGCTGCTCGTAGAGGAGGGAATATAGCCCCTTCTGTTTCCAGTTCTAAGAGGTAGGTGTGCCATCCATCGCTCAAGCTAAGGACACGAGCCGGCGATGTGCGTTACTTTTGTTTGTCTGATTTATGCTGGTCCTGCCGTTCAGTTTTTCTCAAATGCCAGGATTACTGTCTGAAGACGTGCATGTATTTTATCTCAGGATCATATTGAGGAAAGGTTTTGTTTCGTTGTTTAGTGTGAATGCCTGGCTTGTTTACGTGCTGAAATGTGACCTGTGTGATGAGAGTAAAGTGCATTTAGAGACTGTAGCCTGTATGTTTTCCCCCTGTGCTGTCCCTAGGGTGGATCTCTCAGGCTGGTGTCTTTCTGTGCAAAGTCAGCCTTTTGTATTGCAGCCTGTTAAGATAAGACTGGATTCTCCAGGTTTTTGGGTTCACTGGGTTCAATGGTGTATAAGAGGAGAAGGATGCCATCGTGTGAATCTTTCATGAAATTCATGTTGGAATCCATATTGGAGATATTGCAGTTAGAGCATATCTGCCAGTGTTTAAAATATAGGGATGGGGTTAGATCGGGGTTGTATTGGCATTGGTTGATAATGGCTTAAAACAAACTTATTGGTATTGTTTTTAATTAATCATCTTTACCAGCAACTGACAAGCCATAGCTATAGAGACTCAGTAGCTCTCTAGAGCAAATTGGAATATTTTGTTGTACAAATAAAATAAATATTTTCCTCTAGTTCTTCCATGAATGTGGAAACTTGCAGTTTTCATTTGTGCTATGATGTGTTATGAACGGGGAGGTATACGGACAGATAAATATTGGTTATTGATATCGGCCTCAGAATTTCCATATCCGACCTCTAAAAAAAGATTTTGATAGGAGGGGCAGTGAGGGCAGCGATAGCTTAAAAATTGAGTGTGTGTGTGTGTGTGTGTTTCCACATGTTTGTGTTTGGTTGCAGATCCCGCAGGACATCCCTGAATGATTCCTCTCCTGCTCTCTGGACTCTTAATATTGTGGTTGTTGTGGCGGATCGTGAAGACCAGATCGATGCCCGAGAGCGGAGTAAAAGTCCAGGCTGAGGTTAAAGTTCATGAGGTCCGGGAGGACGTGAGCCCGAGGCCGCAAGCTGCTGGTCCTTCGCCTCCTCCGACACCCGCTCCTGCTGCGGATCCGGCTCTAAGAGGCTGTCCGGTGCCGCCTCAGCCGGAAGCTTCCTCGGCTACCTCGACAGAAGCGGGAGAGACACCCCGAAGAGCCCCCGACGTCGCGGCCGTGGGCGGAGCGCGTGGCGCGGAGGCGATGGAGCCGCTCCAAGCCTCTCCCGCGGCGACGACGCCCGCCCCTGCCCCGCCTGCCCCACCTCCTGCCCCGGCACCTGCCCCTGCCCCGCCCGCCCCACCCCCTGCCCTGGCACCCACCCCTGCCTCGCCCGCCCCACCCCTTGCCCCAGCGCCCACCCCCACCCCTGCCGCCGCACCCCCTGCCCTGGCACCCACCCCTGCCCCGCCCGCCCCACCCCCTGCCCCTGCCCCGGCACCCGCCCCTGCCCCGGTGCACGCCCTGCCCCCCGCCCCGCCGGGTCGCAGAAGGGGGAGCAGGCCGTCCCTCGGCGCGGGACCCGAGGCTCGGGAGCGGCTCAAGTTCATCCTGGGCGCGTCCGAGGACAACTCCTCTGACGAGGAGCCGGTGGCGGTGGCGCGGCCTGACGGACAGGCGGTGGCGCGGCCTGACGGACGGGCGGTGGGCGGGGCCTCCTCCGGCAGCGCCAAAGCACCTTCTTCTGCTACTTCACGCGAAACCCAGACGGGGATGTCCACTTCCTTCTCTTCCACCAGCATAAGGTAACGAACGCTTTCAAAAGCGCTAATACTTCACTGTTTAATTCAGTACTAGCTATTATACATTGTTTTTCTAAGGGGTAAACTCTGTTGTGAACTTCTCACGTTAAGCTGTGTGGTGAATTCAGAAGTGAGGCTTTAATTTTTTGGGAAAGGAAGGAGAACAGTAAAATGCACTTCACAAGAGTAAGCCACGGTGTGGCTTTAGTACGTGCGGTTGCTCTTACATGTGAATGCACCGTCACTCTGCTCAGCACAGGTTGTGAAACTTGGCCACGGCCTACGTTTTAGGTCTTGAAACTTTTGTGTTGTCAGTGTGGTTTCAGCGATGGGTTTGGTTCTTTCACCGTGGAACAATAGACACCATATTTTTAAGAAAGTGTTTAAGAAGTGAGCCGCAGGAGAGCCACCTGTGCCGACTGTAGTCCCTATTGGCCAAGGCGGAATTGGGATTGGATGCCTTCAGCCCTACTCTGATGGTTAAAGTTTTACCCGAGGAGGTCCGGTAATGTATCTTTTACTGATGGGGTAAATGGGATCCACGGCGAGAGGCAGGAATACACCCTGGACAGACCACAACAAATCTGTTGCCGGGCGCACACACCATTCACTCTCCATTCACTCACACACTCACATTCATACCTATGGGCAATTTAGAGTCACCAGTTAGCCTAGCTGAATGTCTTTTGACATCCAGCTATACATAAAATGCTAGGCCAGCACTGCTGAATGGCATTACACCGGCAATCTGATCCTGTTGACCTATCTCTTATCAAAGTATGTCTGGCAAAGCTCATGTCGATGCATTTAAACTGCACTGGCGCCTTATGGTCACCAGGGGGCACTGTTGCACCACAACCAGCTTTAGCCTCGCTGGCAGGCACAGCCCTTTTGTACTTTGAGGTTCCAGTACACCCAGACTGCTGCACACTGCCCTCTGTTCTCTGTTCTCTGTTATTGTTGCGTGCCGCACATTACTGTTCTATTAATGGAAACAGCAGGCTCTGGCTTTGACATTAAAAACGCTGTCTGCGTCCTGTCGAGAGGGGGGAAAAAAAAAAAAAGAAAAAAGGCACGTCCCAGCTTGGCGAAAGGTTTCCCAAAGATGGTTGCGGCTTTTTGAGAATGTCACGGGGGAACATCCGCCGAGGCGTGTTCCGTGAGCAAGCGAGGGCGGAGAAGGCGGTCTGGGCCAGCGCCGCGCTTTGATGGGGGGGGGGGGGCTGCTGGGGTACGTCAGGTAGTTGGCTGGCGCCCGTGTCCCGGTCAGCCACTGGATGCTCTCGCGTTCGGCTCAGTCGTCTGAGGACAGTTGGACGACGGGTCGCGCTCCGCTGGGGTTGAGTCTCGTTTTTTGGACGTTGAGACGACGACGTGTGCTGGGTGACCATGGAGGTGACGCTCGGGCAGGATGAAGGTGAGGTTCCTCATGGCGAAGGCGGGCTTCCGTTTAGTTTCCCTTCTGGCCAAATTTTTGAGCAGCGTTATGTTTCCTTTGAAATGTTTGGATTGCATGACCCGAGGCACTAACAATGTACAATGTGCTTGAGGGGAAGGACATTTCGGTTAAAGCTGCTTGTGAATTCGGGGGGGGGGGGGGGGGGGGGTGTATGCAGGAAGCATTAAAAAGGAAAACAGACTGCAGATGTGTTCTTACAGAGGAGGGTAAGGTTGAGCTGTGTTTCTGAGTTCTAATGGGAAGTTTTGCTTTGTGTGTGTGTGCGGTGTGTGTGTACTGTGTGCACGTATGGAGTATGTATGGTGTGTGCATGTGTGTGTATGCGGTGTGTTTGTACAATGTGTGTATATGGTGTGTGCATGCGTGCGGTGTGTGTGTGTGTGTGTGTGTGTGTGTGTGTACGGTGTGTCTGTGTGTGGAGACCGTGAAAGCACTGGAATGGGGGGTGGGGGTGAGGTGCGGGGGTGAGAGGATGAGGGATGGGGGAGGGGAGCAAGCTACTGAAGGAGGAAGAGAGAGAGAGAGCGAGAGAGTGAGTGAGAGAGGGAGGGAGGGAGGGAGGGAGGGAGGGAGGGAGGGAGGAAGCGAGATAGGAAGGGGTGGACTGAGGTCTTGGCTTTTGGCTGAGGGACTTGTGCCCACCCATTGTCTGTCTGAATCGCGACCATGGAGGAGGACTGGAGGCAGCCCCTCAACTGGTTTCAGTGCCTGAAGAGGTTAGTCCCGAGCAGGACAGTGTTTCTCTCCTTTATACGACACGCCTGGTCTTGTGGAGTTTGTTTTTTTTTTTTACCCCGTGTCCTCTTGCAAACTCCTCGTATTGAGGAACGAAGCGGGCTAGCTAGCCTGCTAGCGCGCTAGCTGGCTGTGGGAGACCTGTTTGTTTTTCCATGCGTTGATGGGGGTGACCGGGCCAGACCGTGAGTTCTGCAAACGGTAGTGTCTGCAAAAGGCAAACAAACAAAAAAAAAACTGTTTAGATTTGCAGGGAGGAACTGCAGTGACCTCAGCGGGACTGTTCAGAGCGCAGTCGGGTGATTTGTGGAGCGCGGTCAGTTTACGTTACGCTGGAATGTGGGTCTGAGGAGTTGTGACAAATGAAGGATTGTTCTAGCCTAAGCCATTCACTTTCATATGTGCGGTTTTCTTTTCTGGTTTTTGTAAACACTTTACGTGCTACAAAGCAGTTATATATGCATATGTTCTGCTGTCTGTTACTTATTTTAGCAGTTTTCCTGCAGAGAACTTCCCTCTGAACTTCTGTTTTTAATTTCTCTCTTGAGCACATACCAGGGCTGAAGCAAGACCAGCATTATGCAATTTTACCAGCTGTTCTGGGAGTAGAGAGGACTTAGATGGTAGAAAATATCAACTGAATACTGGCGTGTTTAAACACACACACATGCACGCGCGCACACACTTGCACACACAAGCACATAGGCCTACACACGAACGTGCACAGAGAGAGAATTTAATGATGAAGGGGTTAGACGGAGCAAACAAAGATAGATTCGGGAATAGGGACATACCGTCCTTTGTCCGGGGAACATGCTACAGTATGTGTGTGTGGGTCAGAGCGTTCTCATGAGATTAATCATGTGTGAAAGGGAGTGGAACAGGAGGGGGCGGTATCTGTTGTGCAGTTAGACACTTAAAAATAGAAATGCTCTTATCAATGCACCCTTTAGAAACTCCTAAACATCTTCCCGGGCTGGAGAATGAAGTGGGATTTACGGGTGGGATTTATTTATCTCTGTTCATTCACAGACTGGACGCTAACTAAACTGGTGTTCGTTTTCGGACCGCAGTAATAATGCTGAGGGCAGTGTCCTAACTGTCAGTTTGCCAACGTTTTGGTTAGCAAGCTAGATGCTTACCTAGCTGTCTGGTTATGGGTAAATTCCTCACACTCTAGAAGTTCTGATCTGATGAAGTCGAATACTTCGTATCCGTCCTGTTTTAAGTGTTTTTCGGCAACAAGGTCCTGTTTACCCTAATTGCACATGACGTATGGTATAAACCCAGTAGGTTACTGGCCTACTGATGCAATTATGCACTTGACTATATTTGCATTTTTGCGCTATAAATTGTAACTGCATAGCCTTGTGTGTGTGTGTGTGTGTGTGTGTGTGTGTGTGTGAGGATTCTTTCTTCTTGACATTCAAATATTCTGTAGGTGTTAAACTGGCCATTGGGGCAAATTGGATTGGTCGAGCAGTACCACACCTCTGTGTGTTTCTCAATCACCACTGAGAGGTCTTTACATTGATTGGTCAGGCACCGACACTCCTCCAATCGGTGCCTCTTATCAGAGACACTGTATTTTTGCAGCAAGCAAAATATGACCGCAGAGTCAGTCACATACGGTGTTATTATCATAGTTATTAAATGCCATAAAAGGGGAAGAACATAATTCTGTTTAACATGAATATCCTTGTAGATCTCTTTTGCGTTCACTATTTTGTTATCGTAGTTTTCGGGTCACGTGACTGTCGTAAACGGGATGGGGTCAAGTTATGAGTCAAGAGTGCCGAGCACGCAGGTTGGATAAAATATTAACCGCTGATTGGCCGGTTACACTCTGGTCCGCGTTCACACGGGCGTAGAGTGTCGGGGAATCTGTGACCGAGGAGACGTGGCCTCAGGTAAAAACGCCGCCGTTCTCGACCGTAGCGCTCGGGTGTGTCTCACATCGGTGACGCGGCTGGTGATGGAGGACAGAGTGTAGCACAGTGGGTAAGGAACTGGGCTTGTAACCGAAAGGTCGCAGGTTCGATACCCGGGTAAGGACACTGCTGTTGTATCCTTGAGCAAGGTACTTAACCTGCATTGCTTCAGTATATATCCAGCTGTATAAATGGATATAATGTAAAATGCTATGTAAAAGTTGTGTAAGTCGCTCTGGATAAGAGCGTCTGCTAAATGCCTCTAATGTAATGTAATGTCTAATGTGATGGTGCTCGGATCTTACAGCCGTTGGTAAAACGTTCACAAAAATAAAAGGTTGCGACTTTTAGGTCTCATGGCTGCCGTCTGCTGTTTGGCTGGAGTCGAACCCGTGGCCGTGTAAGCCTCTGAAGTACCTGTCAGGTGTGGAGTCACCGGGATTTGGCAGCTCCTGCACGGTTCAGAGCTTCAGTTAAACTGCAGTTAATCTTTCAGTCTATCTTTTTTTTTTCTTCTTTCAGCAGATTGCTAGCTTACGGGCCCAGAAACAGCAGATCGGTGATTCCCTGCTTCTCTACAAAGTCCCACAATTACTCTCAATTGGTTCTTGACAGCTCAGCCAAGGAGAACTAAATGCTACTTATGACTGTGTGTACACTGTTCTCTTGGATTTTCTCTTTTTAGGTACACCAAGCATTGCTAACAGGGACTCGGTTTCATTTTCCATTTTTGGCAACTCGTTGTCCAATCAATTTAGCTGATACAGACGGATATAAATGAATGGATTTAAAAAAAATTTTTATTGCTCATTGTTTTCTTAAAGGAGAAGGTCAGCTAGGCTGCAGTAAATTAAAGGTAATCTGTGGTTTATAGTGTGCTGTGATCCTTCCCCTTTTTTTTTTTTATTGAGAGGCAGTTTGTCACTGATAAACTCTTGGCTGTCTGAGTCCTAGGTTGTATTATAGAGAGTGGTCAATGTGTGGAATAGCCTGCCAGGTCACATAGAAGAGGCAGAAACTCTGGGGATTTTCAAGACCAGGCTTGATACGGTGTTTGATACCATCTAGTCTGTAGGTAATCTGTAGGTAATCAGAGCACCAGGTACAATTTAGTCAGGAAAATGGCGAGCATTGTCGGGCTGAATGGTTGTGAATTGTTGAAATTTCTCGTCGTCATGTTATGTTGTTATGGTAATTGTGTATTGTGAAGTCATAGTGGCCAGGTCACTCCAGGGAACACGAGTATTTTCAGTTCGTTTTAATGGGTGGTTTTAAAAAAAAAAAAATGGCAAGCACTCTTGGATGCGTCAAAAGTTGCATCTGTTTTAAAATATGTGGGAATATTCAAAGTAAAGACTAATGTGACATCATGAAATATAAAATGAAAGTAAAATAGAAGTTTTTAGTCCTAAATTGGTAAATTGACTGCATTTATATAGCGCTTTTCTCCAAAGCGCTTAGTCCTCGTGTAACTTGTACACCACAGATTGCTGCTTGAACTACTTTAACTGCATATTTCAAGGTAGCAAATGTCATGATTTAAAACAATGTTCAGTCTATACGTGAAACTATACGTGATCTATTAATCTCCAATAAGTGTCAGTTCATACTAGCTCCATGCTAAGGTTTCCAGTGAACATTTTTTGGTGAGAAGTCGATGATTGAGTTTTCTAGCCCACTATGACGTAGCCAGGCTATATTCTAGGAAAAACCTGAGCTATATTTGCGTTAACCTCATCCGTTTCTGTCGAAAAAGGGTCTCTTGACCTCGCTTCCCGCCTCTATGGACGTCTAGATTCCTGGTTGGTTCACTGAGTTCCGTGTGGTTGACTCCGCCCCCTCTTTTACTCCCCCCTCCCCCCCCAGGCCTAGCATGTCCGGCCTGCACCTGGTGAAGAAGGGCAGGGAGCAGAGGAAGATGGATCTGCAGCGGGACTTCGCCGTGGCCTCGCCCGCCGAGTTTGTCACCCGTTTTGGGGGGAACCTTGTAATCGACAAGGTAGGTCCAGCAGCGCCGCGTGAGGGGTCAACGGCGGGGGTGTGGTTTTCTGTTTTTATCCCTGACTTTTTCTGATTTAATCAAGTTTCAAACTGGAAATGTCTTTGTCTCTCTCTCTCTCTCTCTCTCTCTCTCTCTCTGTCTCTCCCCCTCTCTCTTGCTTTCTCTATCTCTCCCTCCCCCTCTCTCTCTCTCTCCCACTTTCCCTCTTCTCTCTCTCTCCCTCACTCTCTCTCTCTCTCTCTCCCTCTTTCCCTCTTCTCTCTTCCCCCTCTCTCTCTCTCTCTCTCTTCCCCCCCCCTTTCTCCCCCTCTCTCTCTCTCTTCCACACCCCCCCCCCCCGTAGGTCCTGATAGCCAATAACGGCATCGCAGCGGTGAAGTGCATGCGCTCCATACGCCGCTGGTCCTACGAGATGTTCCGGAACGAGCGCGCCATTCGCTTCGTGGTGATGGTCACCCCCGAGGACCTGAAGGCCAACGCAGGTAGCCGGCTTTCAAGCGATGCATTGTGGGTATACTCTGGGAACTGTGAGTCAGACCGGTCTACACACACACACACACACGCACCAGCCGGTGGCTCTCCATGTTTGGTTTATCACAAGGGAAAGCAAAGGTCCTGTCTTGGTGTGTGTGTAGAAGGGGGAGGCGATTGCCTCGAAGTGGGAACGTTAATTTAGCGTTTTTTCCGTCCCACCTAGAGTACATCAAAATGGCCGACCACTACGTGCCGGTCCCCGGTGGCCCAAACAACAACAACTACGCCAACGTGGAGCTGATCGTGGACATCGCCAAGAGGATCCCCGTGCAGGTGATTCATCGTGGCCTTCCGCACCTTCTGCACCTACGCCTGGAGTTACTGCTGCGTCTCACTGAGAACAGAACCAGGCCTGGAGCTGGTCTGTAACTGGGGTGCCTGACCCTGGGCCTGGAGATCTACCGTCCTGTGCCTTTCCACTCCAACCCTAACAAAAAAAAGCACACCTCATTCAACAGCTAGAGATCTGCTACTAATTGGTAGAATTAGTGTGCCAATTTAGGGATGAAATAAAAACCTTCAGGGTTGATAAATCTCCAGGAACAGGGTTAGTTACCGCTGATGTAGAACATTCTGGAATTTATTTCAGAAATAGAAGTCTCTTTTCAAATGTGTAGCTTGTTCGGGTGCTCGGTTTTTTTGTGAATGGCTTAGATTGCGCCCCCTGTGTTTGGGGGGGGGGGGGTGCTCCCAAATGGGACTGACCGCTGGCTCTTCCCCCTCCGCAGGCCGTGTGGGCGGGGTGGGGTCACGCGTCCGAAAACCCCAAACTCCCGGAGCTGCTGCAGAAAGCCGGGATATGCTTTTTAGGTACGACGCCGCCGCCATCTTCTCTCAGCTTGATGTAAGACCGACGCGTTTCAAACGTCTCTTAGTTAATGTCTGTGTGTGTCCTGAGGCTTGTGCTGCTATGGAATTTTGAGTTGACTCAAGTTTGGGTTAATCGACAATTTGCCTTTCCCCATTAACTAGATTAAAAAAAGAACAGACCCAGAGGCAAATCTTAAGCAGCCACGTTTTTATTATCTAGCTTTGCAGAGGACTGGATAGGCCATAGAGTCCCTCTGCCGTAACACTCTTTGAACTGCTGTGCTTTTTGACATTTCCAGTTTAAGTACTTAGTACAGGTTTCTCTGAGGTTTCTTTGTCTTCCTTTCACGGGGTGAACTTTTGCAGTTTCATACACTGTGGTGGTCATGTGATCAATTAATCCCTGGACTTAGAGTGTGGGCTTCTGCAGTCAATTGAGCAACTGACCGATTGGCACGCCAGTCCAAGCTAATCGATTGCCGATGTTTTCAGGTCCCTCCAGCAAGGCCATGTGGGCCCTGGGAGACAAGGTGGCCTCGTCCATCGTGGCGCAGAGCGCGGACATCCCCATCCTGCCCTGGAGCGGATCAGGTGGGGTGCACCACGCCTGTGGCACTCGGGGAAATAAGGGGCGGGCTCAGGGGGGATTACATCACACAACACAGATTTGTGATGTCATCAACCGGCGCCAACAGTTGTTAAAAGAGTAACTGCACTCACTGTTTCAGCCTGGCTCCTCCTACTACACAGTTTGGGGAAAAATGCTTCCTGGGGTGGGTGGAGTAGGCCTGTCCATCTCATTTGCATAGAGTATTCTGTATGCAAATTATGTGTGCAGTGTAGTGGTGCCTGGCTCAGATCAAACTGTCAAACTCAGCGTTCAGAATCGTGGATCAAGTATGAACAAAGATTCAGCAATTACATGGCCTAATTCTCACCTCAGATGTTTTCATAAACATATTTTAGTCGACTGTTTGGGTGGAATATGAGAGAGTTTATGAACAGGCCACCACCATAGGCATACAAACACATTTACAGCTTTAAAAAAAAATTATATATTTTTTTATTTTAATTTTTTTTTAAGTGTAATAACTGTTTAAGAAGCAGAGGGGGAGTGAAGGAGTTGAGTATCTGGTGAGGCTAAAGGATCTTTGCTCCCGCCTTCTCCGGCAGAACTGCGGGTGGAGTGGGCGGAGGAGGACCAGCGGCTGGGTCACGTGATCAGCGTCCCGCCGGAACTCTACGCGCAGGGCTGCGTGCGCGACGTCGACGACGGGCTCGCGGTAACGTCCGCTATCCTTCTCCCCTCTTTCTGGCGAAAAACCAGCGTTTTACTGCGTGACAAAAATAACCCTACGACCCAGCCGGGGGAGGGAAGGGGCCCCTGGTTACGAAACACGCAGCAAACGGGGGTGAAATCTTACCCAAAAGTGCACTGCGTTTCCTGAGCTGGGGTGATTTTCACCAGAAAAGAGAACTATGGGCATTGGAACATGTCAGAAAGAAAGACCTTGTTAAATCGGGGGGGGGGGGGGGTGGTGGGGGGGGAGTGTTGGCATTCAGTAACTGGATATGGGTGGATCAAGTTGGCAAAGTGTCGTTGGCTGTATGAACAGTTGTTGTGGTGTTCGCTGCTGATGGGAGAGGAATGGGGGGGGGGAGGGGTTTAAGCATCCTGTTCTTGTAATAATGTTTTTAAGCACTGAATTTGGCTCATAAAAACTGAGTAAAAGAAATGGTGCTGACGGTGATGTACAAATATAGCCACTGACTGCACAAGATATTAATTCACTGCAATAGAAAGTGACAACGTCTTGTCATGGGTCATGGGTTTTGTCATGGGTTTTCCTATTTTTACGTACAGCCTCTGTATGCAGATGTATTATGTTTCCAATTCAATCCGAGGTTCTGTACTTTTTGTGAGTTGAGTATTATTTATAGTGCTCCATATGGTTTGGCTGTTCTTTCTTTAACAGGAATGTTCCATTGCCGTACTGAGAACAAATTGTTCAGTTCAGCAGCGGTTCCAATTTGGATCAGTTTATATGTGCACGTCATGTGCATTCATTACTCGTGTGCAGTACATGTTTCATGTGGTGCAGGGGTGAAGTGCCCGTTAGTTTTGGTTTTGTTTTTTGGTTTTTTGTTTGTTTCATTTTGTAAACTGAAGTGTGCACCAGTGGTGGTTCACTTCTTCAAAATGCTTTCACTAAGGACACACGTACAGTTGTAAACCAAACCTTTACGAACAATGTTTATAAATTAAATCAGTGGCCTCCTTCTATAAGTAGGAGCAGAGGTTTGAAACCTGGACATTGATTTGATTGGCTGTGGACCCCCGGTGTGTTGGAACGCACCCCACGCCTTGAATAAGTTATGCCATCACGGTGCACTTTTGTCCGTAAGCAGCAGGGGGCAGCGTCACGTGAGAAGCATTGATTCCGATGAGGAGCGGACGACGGAAGCGTGACGGCCTGCTTGTGTTTTTGAAGGGGGCGGAGAGGATCGGGTATCCCGTGGTGATCAAAGCTTCTGAGGGGGGCGGGGGAAAGGGCATCCGGAAGGTGGACTGCGCCGAGGACTTCCCTAGTTCCTTCAGACAGGTGGGGATTCAGGACTCTTTAAGCTCTGGTGTTTTCACAAAAATGGCGGGGGGCGGGGTGCGGGGGGGGGGGGGGGGGGGGTAATCCACCGTTAATCTGGGACGTTGAGTGTTCCTTTCGAAATGCACCAGTACAATTCTCAAATGTTACTTCCTGTTAAACTGAAACGTGTTGTCACCAATACTGAGAAAAGAAGTCTTTTGTAAAAAATAAAAAAAAAAAAGTACTTTTTGCTGATACCATGCTTATGTGTGGGTATCTGCAGCACCGGTCTCAGATTTAAACAGGCAATTACATACTTTAAACACATTAACTATTTGTCTGACCGAGGTCTGGATCCAGTGTGAAAGATGGCGGGACAGTGAGTGTTCTGACTGATGTGAGTGTTCTGACTGATGTGAGCGTTTTGCCTGATGTGAGCGTTCTGACTGATGTGAGCGTTCTGACTGATGTGAGTGTTCTGACTGATGTGAGCGTTCTGACTGATGTGAGCGTTCTGACTGATGTGAGTGTTCTGACTGATGTGAGTGTTCTGACTGATGTGGGCGTTTTGCCTGATGTGAACGTTCTGACTGATGTGAACGTTCTGACTGATGTGAGCGTTCTGACTGATGTGAGCGTTCTGACTGATGTGAGTGTTCTGACTGATGTGGGCGGTCTCATTTTCGGTGCCCGTGCGCTCGCAGGTGCAAGCGGAGGTGCCGGGCTCGCCCGTGTTCGTCATGCAGTTGGCGGAGCACGCGCGCCACCTGGAGGTCCAGATCCTGGCGGACCAGTACGGCAACGCCATCTCCCTGTTCGGCCGCGACTGCTCCATCCAGAGGAGGCACCAGAAGATCATCGAGGAGGCCCCCGCCACCATCGCCGCGACCTCCACCTTCGAGCAGATGGAGAAGGTGCGACGGCCGCTTTGAAGCCTTCAAACCTGTGGTGACTGGCCCCAGGTCCTGGAGATCTACTGTCCTGTAGGTTTTCACTCCAACCCTAACGAAGCCCACACCTCATTCAATAGCTAGAGATCTTGTTCAGCTGCTTATTAGTAGTGTCGGGTGTGCCAATTTAGTGTTGGAACGAAAACCTACGGTAGGTTTTCAAAACCTAAGATGGTAGATCTTCAGGAACAGGGTTAACACTGCTTTAAACAAAAAAAAATTACATTCAGCTTGTTGCCTAAGGGCCGAAGTGGAAAAGTGTATGATGTGATTTGTATGAGCTTGCTTGTCATTCCCCTCCACACCAGTAGGGTTCAGACTGTCTGTGCTCTCTTTGGCAGTATGCTGTGCGGCTGGCTAAGATGGTGGGCTACGTGAGCGCGGGGACTGTGGAGTACCTCTTCTCTGAAGACGGTAGCTTCCATTTCCTGGAGCTCAACCCCCGTCTGCAGGTGGAGCACCCCTGCACGGAGATGATCGGAGACGTCAACCTCCCCGCCGCCCAGCTCCAGGTACGGTCAAGGTCAACGTCAAGGTCACGGCCTCCAGTTTATAGAACGCTCCTTATCTTGCCAACTTCATCTCTTTTTAACATTTTAGGTCTGTTGAGACAAAAAGCATTTTAATATAAAAAGTTCTGATCCAGAAAAGGCTGATGTGTGGGTGCAGTCTTTCGTTCCAACCAAGGAGTAACACGCCTAATTCTACGAATCAACCAGTAGCGTCTTTGCTATGGATCTTGCTTAGTAGAATCAGGTGTTGTTTGGTTGAAACAAAAGCCTGCACCTACACCAGCCCTTTCTAAGTTTGAGGGCCCCTTGGATAAGCCATGTTGATTACAAATCCAATCGAGCTCCTCCCCTCTCTGCAGATTGGGATGGGGATCCCCCTTCACAGAATCAAGGACATCCGTGTGCTGTATGGGGAGAGTCCGTGGGGGGACACGCCGATCAACTTCGAGGCCCCGGAGTGCGCCCCCAGTCCCAGGGGTCACGTCATCGCAGCTCGGATCACCAGCGAGAACCCCGATGAGGTAAGGGTCAGGTCTTCATTTCAGCCCAACTCTTTAAGACACCCGATTCTGCTTATCCGTGTCTTGATTGAACGCCTGCACCCACACTGTCAACAAGTGCAAGAAGTCATCCCATAGGTCTAGCGTTGTTCTTCAAGCCTGGTGGTATGCACTCTGTATACGAGTGTCTGCTGGATGTCATCAGGTCCAGCAGGTTCAGCTTTGTTAGCCTGAGTAGTCCATCTTGTTCAGGACACAGAGTGGTCTTTGCTGATGGCCTGCCCCCCCCCCTCCCCCCCGCTGTGTGCAGGGCTTCAAACCCAGCTCGGGCACCGTGCAGGAGCTCAACTTTCGCAGCAGCAAGAACGTGTGGGGCTACTTCAGCGTGGGGGCGGCGGGGGGCCTGCACGAGTTCGCCGATTCCCAGTTCGGACACTGCTTCTCCTGGGGGGAGAACCGCGAGGAAGCCATCTCGTAAGTCCGTCGTCGTCGTCTTTCTCAGCTGGGGTTTGGACCAGCGGTGAAGGACCACTGGCCCCCCTGGGCGGTAAGGCCGTTGGTAGCTGAGGTTGCGTCGCGTCTGTGCAGGAACATGGTGGTGGCCATGAAGGAGCTGTCCATCCGCGGGGACTTCCGGACCACCGTGGAGTACCTGATCAAGCTGCTGGAGACCGAGAGCTTCCGGAACAACGACATCGACACCGGCTGGCTGGACCACCTCATCGCGGAGAAGGTGCAGGTGAGGCGGTCCACGGAAACGCCGTCTCAGTCTCGAGCAGCTTGCTGTTCCCGATGGGGTGAGAGCATAGCTTCAGCATTCCTCATCCTGTGTCGTCGTCCCCCCTCTGGCTCCCCCTGCAGGCGGAAAGGCCCGACACCATGCTGGCCGTCGTCTGCGGGTCGCTTCACGTGGTCGACGCCAGCTTCAGGAAGAGCATGTCGGACTTCCTGCACTCTCTGGAGAGGTACGCCATTCGCGTTAACGCCACTGAAGTTCCGCTAAATTTCAGATCTCGACAGGCCTCCAGCAGACGAGATGATGAGATGTGATGCGATTTCATTCAAAAGATCGTGGAATGCTGTTGAGAGTCCACATGAAAACTAGGGTTGACAAATTAACTGTTTCCAACATGACAAGTAATGAATTGGTTGAGTGGATCCATCTTGGTTTTTAACCCTGGACTCAAGATTTGACTCTTTGAATCTCGGAGACAACAGCCATTAGCAAACATTCTGACCAAAATAGAAAAATGTTGTAAAACAATCTCTACAGTTCATGAGCTGGCTCAAAACCAAATGTTGTAATTCTGCCATGATTTAGTGACATCACAATTGGAGGGGTGGGGGGATGGATCCTTTCTTCTGGGAGACGAGGTTGTCTGAATACATCCCCAGGTGATTGAGCAAGTTTTTCCTCTCTCAGGGGTCAGGTGTTGCCTGCTGCTAGTCTCCTGAACACCTTGGACATGGACCTAATTTACGAAGGCATCAAGTACTGTCTGAAGGTGCTTAAAACCCCTTATCTAACGCTCCCTTATCGCTTTTAAGATTTCACCCCCGTTTGCTGCGTGTTTCGTAACCATGGCGTTGACCCTGTGAGTGTGCACGTTTGCAGGTGGCGCGCCAGTCTCCCACCACGTACGTCATCATCATGAACGGCTCGGACATCGAGATCGACGCGCACAGACTGAGCGACGGCGGTCTGCTGCTGTCCTACAACGGCTGCAGCTACACCACCTACATGAAGGAGGAAGTGGAGAGGTGAGTCTTCCTGTCCGTTCGGCGTCAGACCTGTTGGTCTTCTCCGACAAATGTGACGATGCTGTTCGTCATTAACTGACACTTTCTTGTAGAAATTGAGATGTCTCTTGTTTCCACTAGCTACCGAATCACAATAGGCAACAAGACGTGCGTGTTCGAGAAGGAGAAAGACCCAACGGTGCTTAGGTCGCCCTCTGCTGGCAAACTGCTGCAGTACATGGTGGAAGACGGAGGCCATGTATGTGCAGGGAATTCCTATGCAGAAATTGAGGTAAACCATAGCCTGGCGGATAAACCATTGTTTAAAAAAGCAAGTCAAACAAAGCTTGTGTGTTCTAGATTAGCAGTTGTAAGGTTTCTTTATAAGTTTATCAGGTTCTGAATGTGCTGCTGATTACAACATGCAAAAACAGGGAATTATGGCAGATGCCTAGAGCCAAGCCCTGCAGTATTATAGAATATTTCTGTATTTAAATAGCAATGAACATGGCTAGGACAGTGAGATAAATCTTTGATATTGGGCTGTAAAGAATTCTTTACAGGATATTACTCTTTACAGGATGAGTACTTAGCGGAAGCTCTTATTCAGTATCTCACAAAGCATGAGAATGCAATGGTACTGCCCTGCCTTGTAACCTAATGTTCTACCTGTGACTTGCGAGCCCAGTTCTCTGGCTGTTATAGCACAGGGGCGCGGTACCCTGTGCTCAGGTGACGTGTACCTGCGTTTGGCCTGCAGGTGATGAAGATGGTGATGGCGCTGAGCGTGCAGGAGTCGGGCTGCGTGCACTTCGTCAAGCGGCCCGGCGCCGTGCTGGAGCCCGGCTGCATCGTGGCCCACCTGGAGCTGGACGACCCCAGCAGCCTGCAGCCGGCGAGTAGAGCCCATCCCCCTCTAATACACCGTCTTTCCCTAACCTTCGAAGACGCCATCTTTCCCTCACCCTCGAATACTTCATAATACTTTATCTTTGCCTAACCCTCGAATACTCTTAACTCATGCCTTTCAGCCGTTAGGTGCCACACTGCCCTCTGCTGGCCGCCTTTTGCAGTTGCACTCAGTGGTGGGTGACAGCACGGTCAGGCTGAAGCCTTGTGTTCCCTCCCTCCCCTCTCCTCCCCCCCCAGGTGGAGCTGAACAGGGCCGCCCTACCTCCCCAAGAGCCCCTGCCCATCACCGGGGAGAAGCTGCACCAGGTCTTCCACAGCGTGCTGGAGAACCTGGCCAAGATCATGGACGGCTTCTGCCTCCCCGAGCCCTACTTCAGCAACAAGGTGAGGACCCGACTGAGCTGCTGTCCCCTGCAACGGGACGCTTCTTAACTTAACCCTTTGAAGAGTAGGGTTTCTTGGAATGTTCCAAGTCAGTGTTCTGGAACTGCCATTGCTTTCCGTTACCAGCAGTGATTGTTACATCAGCATTAGAATGTCCAGGTTAATAACATTCTAATTGTGTTTGTGATCTCACAACTTAAAGGGTTAAATTAAAGGGCATTATAATCCACTCCTGGACAGCCAAGCACTTTAAGCTGGGTTCAGCTCTGCCAGAGACATTCCTCCACAGGCTTTAAACCACAGCCACATAGATGCATTAGAGTACAGAGCCGTGAAGAAGTATTTGTCCCTTTCCTGATTTCCCCTATTATTGCATATTTGTCAAACAGAATGATTTCAGATCTTCAGACAAAATGTAATATTAGACATTAGAAACTGAGTCAACACCTTAAAAAAAAAAAAAAGTTTTTTAAATGCTCCCGCGCGCCCCCTGCAGCTGAAGCAGTGGGTCAGCACCCTGATGAAGACGCTGCGGGACCCCTCCCTGCCGCTGCTGGAGCTGCAGGAGATCATGACCAGCGTCTCCGGGCGGATCCCCGCCTCCGTGGAGAAGGCCATCCGCAAGGTGATGGCGCAGTACGCCAGCAACATCACCTCCGTGCTCTGCCAGTTCCCCAGCCAGAGGGTGAGTCCCCCGCCGCCAAGCCCCGCCCCCTAACGTGCGTTCCAGCCGCGAAGCCCCGCCCCCTAACGCGCGTTCCCGCCGCGAAGCCCCGCCCCCTAACCCGCGTTCCCGCCGCGAAGCCCCGCCCCCTAACGCGCGTTCCCGCCGCCAAACCCCGCCCCCTAACCCGCGTTCCCGCCGTGAGCCCCGCCTCCCTTACGCGCGCAGTCGCCGTTTCCATCGCGCCCGGGGTCTCAAACTCCCATCCTGGAGGGCCCAAAGCATCAGCAGGCTTTCAGTCACGCATCCAGCGTTTCCTGAGGGCGTCTGATTTGCAAATGACGATCCACCAAACAACAGCGGACTAGACTGCACGGCACATAGCGCCGTCCTCTGTGAAATATTGAATGTTTTTGAACTTTCGTTTCTTAAACGAGTTGATTTTATTGTGGATTTGTCCGCTGCAGATCGCCAACATCCTGGACAGCCACGCTGCGACACTGCAGAGGAAGTCTGACAGGGAGGTGTTCTTCATGAACACCCAGAGCATCGTGCAGCTCGTCCAAAGGTGAGTCCGCTCGGTCTCGCTCCCCTAACAGCTACGTTTGCGCCGCACGCGGAAACCCGCGTTCTCAACGACGGGAGAGGTCACCTGTCCACCGCTGTGTTCCTCAGGTACCGTAGCGGAATTCGCGGGTACATGAAGTCGGTGGTGCTGGATCTGCTGAAGAGGTACCTGGAGGTGGAGACGCAGTTCCAGCAAGGTAAACACACCCTCTCGCCTGAGAGCACACCCGTTAATCTATGTATGGTAGGGATCTTAGGGCGTAGCGTGTGATCGCGAGTTATGAGCTGGTTGAGTGGATTCATCTCGTCTTTAACTCCAGACTAAAGATTTGACACTTTGAATCTCAGAGGCCCCAGTCGTTAGCAGATGTGCTGAAACTTTGTCAGTTTAAGCCTTGAGGGAACTCATTTTGCCGTTAATGATCGAAATGAAGGCTCATGCGGCGGGAGTTTGAGATCCCTGAGGTTAGGTGAGGTAAGGTGTGGTTGGCCTCCATGAGGGACATCACCCAATTGCCTCTCGCTTGCAGCTCACTATGACAAGTGTGTGATCAACCTGCGGGAGCAGTACAAGCCCAACATGACGCCCGTGCTGGAGTGCATCTTCTCCCACGCCCAGGTCTCCAAGAAGAACATCCTGGTGACCATGCTCATCGTAAGTGCCCCGCCTGTCCGAGACTCCTCCCACCAATCCAATACACCTGCAACCTCATCCAACCCACCTCTGAACCCATACAGTACAGCTGGTTCTCTGAGGAAAAGGGCTGTGGGAAGTCACATTGGGAGAATAGTGCTCGTAAACATTACCACATTATAAATATAACAACAATATTGGACTGTAGTGCTTTTCATGATCTCAAAACACTTCACAGTGGAATATGGATTCGCCTCAACCAGCTGGGTGATGCACAGCAGCCATCTTGAACCATTGGAGTATGGGAGTGTGGGCCTTCAGTGAGGTTATATTTTGGGACGGGTGCGGCCCTGTGTGTGTCCCGCAGGACCAGCTGTGCGGGCGGGACCCCACCCTGGCCGACGAGCTGATGGTCATCCTGAACGAGCTCACGCAGCTCAGCAAGGTGGAGAACTCCAAGGTGGCCCTGCGGGCCCGACAGGTGAGGCCCTAACACCCGGACGCTCTTTCACCCTCAGACAGAGCTCTGATAAAGTACGGGCGTGACATCGTCTGCTGTTTCTCAGGTGCTGATTGCGTCCCACCTGCCCTCCTACGAGCTGAGGCACAACCAGGTGGAGTCCATCTTCCTCTCGGCCATCGACATGTACGGACACCAGTTCTGCCCCGAGAACCTCAAGGTGAGGTTCCCCCCGTCCCGTCCCGACTTACCACCCCCCGCACCCCGTCCCGGGGGGGTCCTGAACGTGACGTCGCCACTGCGTTCCCGGAGGGGTCTCACCTCGTTTTAAAATCTCCCCTCTGCAGAAGCTCATCCTGTCCGAGACCTCCATCTTCGACGTCCTGCCCAACTTCTTCTACCACAGCAACCGGGTGGTGTGCATGGCTGCCCTGGAGGTGAGTGTTTGGGAGAATCCTCTGCATTTTACACTCTTATACCGATGCCAAGTTATTATTTTCACAACCAAAACCTAAGTGTCATGTGGATGCCAGTGGACTGTTTCCTGCTCTGGTGACACCCCTGGTGTTCGTCCCAGCTTAAAGCAAGTTTAGGGTGGGTGCAGGAATCCTTTAACGTGGTGAAACATGGTTTTGTGACATGCACCCCTCATTCTGCTGCCCCCCCCCCCCCACTCTGCCTCCCCCCACCCAGGTGTACGTGCGCAGGGGCTACATCGCATACGAGCTCAACAGCCTCCAGCACCACCAGCTGCAGGACGGCACCTGTGCTGTGGACTTCCAGTTCATGCTGCCCACATCCCACCCCAACAGGTACCCTCACCTCTCAATGCCCCCCCCCCCCCCACCCCCCTCCTCACCTGTCCTGAGCCTACCTAATGGGCGGGGCTACAGTTATCTGTCCATCACTGACCTGTCTGAACCAGCTGAATATTTGTCCCATAGGTAGGTTTTAATTTCAACCCTAATTTGGCACACCTGTCTATACAAAAATTTGCTCAACAAAGCTGTGGAATAAGGTGTGAATGAGTGAAAATCTAAAGGATGGCAGATCTTCAGGAATAGGGTTGGTTACAGAACCACTGCTCTAAGACGTATAGATAACTGCTTTCCCATTTTTGTGTAAAATGGTAATTGTTGAGGGTGTAGAGGACTGATTACCCCATCCCGATTTATAGAATCATGTCTTCATCACTCTCCACGTACATCTCCCTTTTTTCCCCCTCAGATTTGAGCCTATGACAGTGGACCTGTAAAGAAACTTCAGTTTTATGAGTGTTTTGCAGTCCCCTACTCAAAAGCACTAACTCCAGTCTCATAACCGCTCTAAAGTTCAGGGTGTGCTGCTCTATACGACAGTCCTAACTTCTCCTCTTTTGGCCAAAACCTTGAAAAAAAAGTCTGTCTCACTGCATTGACTTCCCTTGTGTCTTTAATCCGGTCTGTATGTATGGTTCTATTTAAAAGGCGTTGCGCACGTGTGAGACGAAACCCTTGAAAATAATCCAAAATGCGGTGTTGGCAGAACTTGGTCATTTCCCCCCTCCTAACGTGTCGATGGTCTTATTTCAGAGAAAGCAGCCCCACTCTGAGCAGGTAGAGTACAGCACTTGACCCCCCCTCATGGCACCTAGCTGAGTAACCTGGCCTTGTATGTTTGTTTTTTTTTTTTTTTTTTCTCTCCACGTGTTTTTAATTCTCTCCATCCAGCATGCTTTGCTGCTTTCTGCGGTGTGTTTGCGTGCAGGCTGTCTCTTAAGGAAGAAGGGTGCGGTCCTCTAACGGGTTTCTGTTGAGGTTTTTTATTTATTTTTTGCTTCTCTCAATCCACAAGCCCAGCCTCCTGCAGACAGTGTTTCTGTTTCTGCAGTGTGCTCCTGAGCAATTAGCGTTTGGCAATTTAAAGTTCACCGAAGGAAAAACTGAATTTGGTAACTGGTAGTGCTGTAGGCCTAACCATTGGAAACAAGTCGCTCTGTCGCACACCGGTGTGACACCCCTGGGAGGGAGATGAGGCAGTTCCAGGTGTGCACCGTTGGGAGCTGCATGGAGAGAGAAAGAGAGAGAGAGAGAGAGTGCACCCATGCCAACACGAAATTAAATAAACAAACACCTTCACCCTTCCCCCTCACGGGTTCCGGGTGAAAACAACAAACTGAAACAACCAACTGAAATAATAAAACCAAGCGACTGCTTTTCAGTTGCCAGTATCTTTCTCCATCTTTCAGTGCTCGTACAAACAAAACTCAGACTCGCTCTCTCGGTGTGTACTCCCGGTCTCTGCCCCAAACTGTGGAGAGGAACACACCTTTAAGCACCTGGGCTGATTAGTTAACGCAGCCCAGGTGCGCGTGCTCTCTCCTCCAGACGGCGTTGTCCAGACCAATCCGCTTCCCCGGCGAACGGAATGCGGCACCCTCAAACGGCACAACGGGCTTGTTTGGCACTCAAGAGACACCAAAAGCCTCTAAATTAACTGAGTTTTTGTTTTTCTTTAACAAAGGCACTCTTTCCTTGTGGAGAAGTAGCTCTGTAGAAGTAGGCTGCTGTTGCAGGCACCGCCCACTCTACTAAACGGCTATGCCTTGCCCTCTGAACCCCTGCCTCAGCTGACCCCTGACCCCTTGACCTCTCACCCCTGACCTTGCCCCCCCCGGTCATCCCCACTCATCGCACCCCTCTCCTCCTGCCTCGATAGGGTGTCCGTCCCCGTGAACTGCACTCAGTTCGAGATCCGGCGGCAGGGCAGCGAGCTCTTCCTGGAGGGGGCGCTCTCTCCGCCCTGCCAGAGGATGGGCGCCATGGTGGCCTTCCATTGTTTCGAGGACTTCAAGAGGTAGTGTGTGAGGGTCACCAAAAAGCGTGTCTTCCATCGAGCTTTATAAGGGTTGCCATAGTCTCAGTGGCACTTAGTCTCAGAGAAAATAGGTCAGTTAACTAGTATCGTATAACTCAGTGGTAACTAGACCTGGGTCAAACAAGCATTTGAAATGCTTGAACCTGCAGATTACTTGCGCTTGTTTTTTTGAAGGATCATTTAATTTCGCCAGTATTCTAAGGAAAGATGGTTTTCACTTTGGTTAGTAACATGTTTTGTTGGTGATCTGCAGGAGTGCTTTAAAATTTCTCCAACACGTAAAGAACTATTTCAATTTGACCCAGCCGTAGTTGTCGACAGCTTCACTCTTAAGACTGTGTCCTTGACAGCTCACTTGTGGGAGTGGCCAGATGTGCTGACGTCAGCTGGGGGGGGGGGCGGGGTTTTTTTTGTGTTTTTGAAGGAATTTCGACGAGGTGATCTCCAGCTTCGCCGAGCCCCTGTTGGAGAGCCCGCTGTTCTCCGAGGCCTGCTCCACCCTGTACGACGAGGAGAACTGCAAGGTGAGCGCGGGTAAGGGGGTGGAGTCTCAGGTTTGGGCAGTTGAGTGGGCGGAGTCTCTGGTTTGGGCAGTTGAGTGGGCGGAGTCTCTGGTTTGCGTGGGTGAGTGGGCGGAGTCTCAGGTTTTGGTGGGTGAGTGGGCGGAGTCTCTGGTTTGGGTGGGTGAGTGGGCGGAGTCTCAGGTTTGGGTGAGTGGGTGAGTGGGCGGAGTCTCAGGTTTGGGTGAGTGGGTGAGTGGGCGGAGTCTCTGGTTTGGGTGGGTGAGTGGGCGGGGTCTCTGGTTTGGGCAGGTGAGTGGGCGGAGTCTCTGGTTTGGGTGGGTGAGGGGGCGGAGTCTCTGGTTCGGGTGGGTAAGTGGGCGGAGTCTCAAGTTTGGGTGGGTGAGTGGGCGGAGTCTCAGGTTTGGGCAGGTGAGTGGGCGGAGTCTCTGGTTTGGGTGGGTGAGTGGGCGGAGTCTCAGGTTTGGGCGAGTGGGTGAGTGGGCGGAGTCTCAAGTTTGGGCGGGTAGGTGGGCGGGGTCTCAGATTTTGGCGGGTGGGTGAGAGGGCGGGGTCTCAGGTTTGGGCGAGTGGGTGAGTGGGCAGAGTCTCAAGTTTGGGTGGGTGAGTGGGCGGAGTCTCAGGTTTGGGCGGGTAGGTGGACGGGGTGTCAGGTTTGGGCGGGTGGGTGAGTGGGTGGGGTCTCAGATTTGGGCGGGTGGGTGAGTGGGTGGGGTCTCAGGTTTGGGCGGGTGGCTTGCGTGAGTGGACGGGGTCTCAGATTTGGGCTGCGTGACTCCAGCTGTATCACACGCCCCCTGCATTACCGGCCCCTTGCAGAACATGAAGGACAACCCCATCCACATCCTCAACGTGTCCATCAAGACTGCAGACACGGAGGACGACGACAAGCTGGTGACGGAGTTCAGCGCCTACGCCCAGTCCAAGGTGAGGGGTTACACGGTGCCCCCTCCAAAACCCTCACGTCACATTGTCCCGTACGAACCCTCACGTCCCGACTAGGCTGTGCTCCAGACCTGGGCTGAATACTTATTCAGAATGCCTTTACTTTTTGGACACCAGTACAATCCACACAGATAACTAACAATTATTCAAAATTTAACTCAGTGGTTTCCAACCCCGCTCCTGGAGAATTTCAAGGTGAGCACAAGGTTACTCATATTTGTCCGCGGCCTGTCTTGTTGTGGTCTTGGGGAGCTTTTGCTGTGCATTTTCTGGATGCAGTACTTTTGTCATTGTTACTCCCTGCATATAGATTTACAAATATCTCTCTATGATTTCAGAAAGCCATACTTTTTGAACATGGAATAAGAAGAATCACATTTCTAGTGGCACAGAAGGTAAGATAATATGTTTATAATGTTGTTTTATTAATAATTAATGGTATTTTATGTGGAGGTTAAAATGTAATTATGCAACACTTGAATTTCTTGAATTTAATTTCACAGTTCTAAATTTTGTATGATAAAGATGCCCCTGTAAGACTGTGTCAAAGACGTTTTTCTCTCAGAACTGCAAACCAGATGGTATTTTGACATAAATATAATATTTATTTATTGTACTATACAGAGGGAATTTCCAAAGTTCTTCACTTTCAGAGCTAGAGATGAGGTAAGAAAGACCATATCCTGTTTCTGTGAATGCGCTGACAATCTAATAATCGAAAAAAACTGTGAAAGTGCTGTGAACTGTGAAAGTGCTGTGATCTGTGAAAGAGCCGTGATCTGTGAAAGAGCCGTACTGCGAGGGCTCACGCACGGCACGCCGCGTCGCGTCTGCAGTTCCAGGAGGACAGAATCTACCGGAACCTGGAGCCGGCGCTGGCCTTCCAGCTGGAGCTGAGCCGCATGCGCAACTTCGACCTGGCGGCCGTGCCCTGCGCCAACCACAAGATGCACCTGTACCTGGGCGCCGCCCGCGTGGAGGAGGGCGCCGAGGTCACCGACTACCGCTTCTTCATCCGCGCCATCATACGCCACTCCGACCTCATCACCAAGGTAACGCCACGCCGCGCCACGCCACGCCGCCCCCCAACACGAGTGGCCCTGATTGGTTCTTTTTTGTTTTGCTTTGTTCTTTTGCACTGACAGTTATAATTCTGTGGTGTTGTTTTTAACAAGCAGTCATCCAATCAAATTTGATGGTATGGGTTTGTGGTAAGGGACCTGTGACCGGTTTCTATGCTCCCCCCTAAAACCCCTGCTCCCTGCCCCCCCCCCACCTCCCCCCCCCAGGAAGCCTCCTTCGAGTACCTGCAGAACGAGGGGGAGCGGCTGCTCCTGGAGGCCATGGACGAGCTGGAGGTGGCCTTCAGCAACACCCACGTGCGCACCGACTGCAACCACATCTTCCTCAACTTCGTCCCCACGGTCATCATGGACCCCTCCAAGGTCAGTGTGTCTCCCCCCCCTGCTCCTCCACCCCCAAGGCCCTGATCCTGGGTCCATGTCTGCGCACCTCATTCAGCTGCCTGTCCAACTCTGTTTCTGGGGATCTACCATCCTGTTGGTTCTCACTCCTCGTGTTGCTCCTCAGATCGAGGAGTCGGTGCGCTCCATGGTGACGCTCCTCCTCGTGTTTCTCCTCAGATCGAGGAGTCGGTGCGCTCCGCGGTGACGCTCCTCCTCGTGTTTCTCCTCAGATCGAGGAGTCCGTGCGCTCCGTGGTGACGCTCCTCCTCGTGTTTCTCCTCAGATCGAGGAGTCGGTGCGCTCCATGGTGATGCGGTACGGCAGTCGGCTCTGGAAGCTCCGTGTCCTGCAGGCCGAGCTGAAGATCAACATCCGCCTGACGCCCGTGGGCACCGCCATCCCCATCCGCCTCTTCCTCACCAACGAATCGGGCTACTACCTGGACATCAGCCTGTACAAGGAGGTGACCGACCTCAGCTCCGGACAGGTACTTCTGCTGCGCTGCAGTGTCCAGACACAGATGCTGCATTTAATATCCTGCTTAAGTTACGAATGAGCCCAGCTCTATAAATATGCCTTAAGACATTTATAAATGAATTATTTACTGTCAGCCAACCAGTGGTTCGGTGTGGTCTCCATCATATGCACTGAGCTGTTGAGTGTGTCAATGGTTCTGTGTTTTTGAGCACTTCCTGTGGTGCCCCCCCCCCCCCCCCCAGATCATGTTCCAGTCGTACGGGGACAAGCAGGGGCTCCTCCACGGCATGCTCATCAACACCCCCTACGTCACCAAAGACCTTCTGCAGTCCAAGAGGTTCCAGGCCCAGACCCTGGGGACCACCTACGTGTACGACTTCCCCGAGATGTTCAGACAGGTACCGCCCCCCACCCCCCCTCCCCCTCTACCGCCACATCGCCCCGATCCTCACCCCCCCCTCGTTGACCACGCCCCTCGATCTTCATCGCTCTTTCCACCTCCTCGTCCTTGCAGGCTCTGTTCAAGATGTGGGGCTCCGGGGACAGTTACCCTGAAGACGTGCTGATCTGCACCGAGATGGTGCTGGACCCCCAGGGGCAACTGGTGCAGATGAACCGGCTCCCTGGCGACAACGAGGTAGGACAGTCTATCATAATATAATAATAATAATAATGTTTCATTGCATTTATATAATGCTTTTTACACACACAAAGTGCTGCGATGATGTAATCGCTTTTTCCGCGCCCCCCCCCCCCCCCTTGCTGCAGGTGGGCATGGTGGCGTTCCGCATGAAGATGAAGACGCCGGAGTACCCCGAGGGTCGGGAGATCATCGTCATCAGCAACGACATCACCCACAAGATCGGGTCGTTCGGGCCGCAGGAGGACCTGCTGTTCCTGCGGGCGTCGGAGCTGGCGCGGGAGGAGGGCATCCCGCGCGTCTACGTCTCCGCCAACAGCGGCGCCCGCATCGGCCTGGCCGAGGAGATCCGACACAAGTTCCAGGTGGCCTGGGTGGACCCGGGGGACCCCTACAAGGTGAGGCCCCGGCGTCGGGGGGGCGGGGGGGGGGGCAGATGCGTATTTTAATTACTGGTGCTGGTCCAAAAGAACAGTTGGCCAAGAAGAGCCATTTACTGTGACACTGACATGACATAAGCTCACCTGTGGCCCTTCGTGTACGCAGGGTTTCAAATACCTGTACCTGACACCCCAGGACTACACCCGCATCAGCTCCACCAACTCTGTGCACTGCCAGCACGTGGAGGAGGGCGGGGAGTCCAGGTCGGTCATTTCTCTCTCTTTCTTTAAATTATTATTATTCAATTATTATCATCATTACATTTAAATGTTTTGTGTGTTGTCCCTAAAATAACCAGCTAGCCCTTTAAGGTGTAAGATCACAAACATGTTCTTAGCTGAACATTGTAATCAGCACAGGAAACTAACTTTTTGCATCATCATGTTGCCCCCCCCCCCCCCCCCCCCCATCCTCAGGTACATCATCACTGACATCATCGGGATGGAGGAGGGGCTGGGCGTGGAGAACCTGCGGGGGTCCGGCACCATCGCCGGGGAGACGTCCCTGGCGTATGACGAAATCGTCACCATCAGCATGGTGAGTGGGCGTGGCCAAAATGGTGCCGTCCCACGGGAAATTTGGGTCACGTGTGTTCAGGTGTGTCGCTGCAGCGTGTCTGTGCTGTGTGTCTGTGCTGCAGCGTGTCTGTACTGTGTGTGTCTGTGCTGCAGGTGACCTGCAGGGCCATTGGGATCGGCGCCTATTTGGTGCGCCTGGGCCAGCGGGTCATCCAGGTGGAGAACTCCCACATCATCCTCACGGGATCCGGCGCCCTCAACAAGGTCTGTCTGTCCGTCCGTCCGTCCGTCCGTCCATACATCTGTCTGTTCATCTTCCCGCCCATCTGCCTGTCTGTCCGTCCGTCCGTCCATCTGTATATCCGTCTGTCCTCCTGAGTGTCTCTGTGTCTGCATGTCTCCTGTGACCTCTTTAGAAACGGTTTCCCTGTCTATATATTGGCAGTTGTGGATGGATTTCCCGCTGTGCAAATTCAGTGTGTGAGAACATTATGGTGAGAGGAACAGGCTGTTGAGACGAGCTGCATGTCCCATTCTGTGGTCCACTGACTCAGACTCAGAAAATGAGGTCCAGGGTGATCCCTCAGAAATGTACCGTGATCATGTGGAGGTGAGAAATGGTGTCCCGCCGGATGACTCCGGAAACTGTTCGTCCCACAGGTGCTGGGGCGCGAGGTGTACACCTCGAACAACCAGCTCGGCGGGGTGCAGATCATGCACAACAACGGGGTCACGCACTCCATCGTACCGGACGACTTTGAGGGCGTCTTCACCATCCTGCAGTGGCTCTCCTACATGCCAAAGGTACCGCGTTCCTTCCCAAAAAAACATTTGTAAAATTATGGGTTTCCCGTCTTCTATTAAAGGGACTTCATGTCCCTAAATGTGCTGGTTCCTGTTCATTAAATATGCGGGTATCTGTTCATTAAATGTGCGGGTTACTGTTATGTAAATGTGAGGATACCGGTTCCTTAAAAGTGAAGGTTCCTGTTCCCTAAAAGTGCAGGTTCCTGTTCCCTGAAATGTGCAGGTTCCTGTTTCCTGAAATGTGCAGGTTCCTGTTCCCTAAAATGTGCAGGTTCCTTTTTCCTAAACGCGCGGGTTCCTGTTCCCTAAACGCGCAGGTTCCTGTTCCCTAAACGCGCAGGTTCCTGTTCCCTAAACGCGCAGGTTCCTGTTCCCTGAAATGTGCAGGTTCCTGTTTCCTGAAATGTGCAGGTTCCTGTTCCCTAAACGCGCAGGTTCCTGTTCCTTAAAAGTGCGGGTTCCTGTTCCCTAAACGCGCAGGTTCCTGTTCCCTAAAAGTGCAGGTTCCTGTTTCCTAAACGTGCGGGTGCCTGTCGTGTCCTTTCAGAACAAGCACAGTCCTGTGCCGGTCTTGCCGCCCACGGACCCGGTGGAGAGGGAGGTCGACTTCACCCCCACCAAGGCCCCCTATGACCCACGCTGGCTGCTGGCCGGGAGGCCCCATCCCAGTAAGACCCCCCTCCCCCCGCCCCCCCCCACCCGTCCGCCCCTCTAAAATAGAGCCGTGCCTGTGTGTGAGGTCACGCACGGTCCCGAAGACGGCGGGACGAGGAAAACCTTCCCAATGCGAAAACGACACATCCTGCAGGATCCCTAACATGTTCCCGTATGAAAACCACAGACTGCGGAACGTGTAACACATTGCTGTATGAAAACCACAAATCCTGCTGTATCTCATATGATTACCATAAAGCCTGTAGTTATTTAGAACACGTTCCCATATGAAAACCCTCGAAGCCTGCAGGGGACGTGTATCACGTTCCCCGTTCGACTGCCACGAGGAAGACCTGCTGAATATTTCACGCGCTGAGCATCGAGTTTTGATGTCGGGTCGCTGGTATGGCACGCCCCGGGCATCAGATACGGGGGCTACACGTGTCATCGGCCTGCGACCGTGCGTGCGTGCCCACACGCGATACGCGTGCCCTGGGGGACGGGAGCCGGGGGAACATTATTCTTTAAAGAGGAGGGTGAGGGTGGCCATTATTCTTTAAAGCGGAGAGAGAGGAGAGCGCTCTCGCGGCTAATCCATTCCTTTCTCCCATAATGAGTTTGAATAAATGGAAGTGAAGAAGTGGTGCCCAGGGCCGAGGTGTGTGATTGGATGCCGTCTTGTTCCGCAGCGATTAAAGGTTCCTGGCAGAGCGGCTTCTTCGACCACGGCTCCTTCATGGAGGTGATGGGTTCCTGGGCGCAGACTGTGGTGGTGGGCCGAGCCAGGTGAGTGTAGACCCACTGAAACTGGGGGCCACCTAGGAGGGGGATGCGGCAGTTCCGGGGTTCGCACCGTAGCTGGTAACATCTGAACCCTAGTTTGGCACACCAATTAGTAGCTCAACGAGATCTCTAGCTGTTGAATGAGGTGTGCTTTGTTAGGGTTGGAGTGGCAACCTACAGGACGGTAGACCTCCAGGAACAGGGAATATTTGGGCAGCCCTGGTCTACAGTCTAACAGATTACTACAAGTCTTGTACCTTTTTGATTATTGGATGCAGAATGTGGAAGTATGCCGAAGATCAAGTTCCCACAATATTGTATTTCTGAAAAACTGAAAAGCGTGTCTATCTATACATGACGGGAGATATGTCTCTTCAGGTTAGGAGGAATCCCGCTGGGGGTCATCGCCGTGGAGACGCGCACTGTGGAGGTCACCGTTCCCGCGGATCCCGCCAACCTGGACTCCGAGGCCAAAGTGAGTAACTCCCGCCCTCCTTTCCCGCGATGCCGTACAAGTCGCCATGGCGATCGCAGGCAGGGTAAAGCGAGATTACCTTTCCCCTTTGACCCCCCTGCCCCCCCCCCCCCCCCCCCCCCCCCCGTCTCGCTCTCCAGCTCCTGCAGCAGGCGGGGCAGGTGTGGTTCCCGGACTCGGCCTTCAAGACGGCCCAGGCCGTGCGGGACTTCGGCCGCGAGCAGCTCCCCCTGATGGTCTTCGCCAACTGGAGGGGCTTCTCCGGAGGGATGAAGGGTACGCGCGCCGCGTGAGAAATGCCGGAACGATGGCGGCGTCGGGGGCGCTGTCAGGTGGCCTCGTCGTCCTAAACGTCAGTTTCGGTAGTGTAGCGATTTGCCTTAAGGCCCTGTATCAAATCTTCCCCGTGCCGGTGTTGCTGATTGGCTGGCAGCCCTACCGTGTGGCTCGTAATTGGCTGTGGTGTCATCCAGAGTGGGAGGAGTTTCTGCCAGCGTTTCATTGTTATTTCATTGCGCAAGAGCAGCTCTTGTTTGTGTAATGTGCACATCGATGCCCGCATAGCTTAGCAGGTAGACTAGAGTGGAAAAAAGCCAGTGCATCTTGGCAGCACACACTTACGAGGAGAGTACATGCTTATATGAAGAATGAGTAATATGTAATATGTAGGAATGTTGGCGCTTGTGTAGTTTGATTACGTGAGGGATTCTGGGATGTGGCGGGTTTCCATGGCAACTGACCCTGTTGCCGTGGCTCCCTGCGCCCCCTCAGACATGTACGACCAGGTGCTGAAGTTCGGGGCCTACATCGTGGACAGCCTGCGGGAGTTCCGGCAGCCCGTCCTGGTCTACATCCCCCCCCACGCCGAGCTCAGGGGGGGCTCCTGGGTGGTGATCGACCCCACCATCAACCCCCTGTGCATGGAGCTCTACGCGGACCGGGAGAGCAGGTACGGGGGCGGTCAAATGATCAAATTCAGTCAATCAATCAATCAATAGGCAGCAGTGTAGTATCATGGGTAAGGAGCTGGTCTTGTGAACTAAAGGTCACAGGTTCAATTCCCAGGTAGGACACAGCCGTTGTAGAGTTCTGGAGCAAGGTACTAATTGCTTCTGTATATACCCAGCTGTATAAATGAATGCAGTGTAAATGCTATGTAAAAAAGCTGTGTAAGTTGTCTAAGTCGCTCTGGATAAGAGCGTCTGCTAAATGCCTGTAATGTAACGTAATCAGTCGAAACCCCCTGCCCGCCCACGGCTCTGATTGGCTCCTCCCTGTGCAGGGGCGGGGTCCTGGAGGCGGAGGGCACGGTGGAGATCAAGTTCCGCCGGAAGGACCTTCTGAAGACCATGCGCCGGATCGACCCCCCCTACGCCCGGCTGGCTGAGCAGCTCGGTAAGCCCTGCCCCGCGGCTGCGTGGAAGTTTTACCGGAAAACTCCGTAGCGGTCCGATCCGTTAAAACAGGGGGTCCTCAATCCTATCCAGAAAGGGCCGGTGTGGGTGCAGGCTCTTTGTTCCAACCAAGCCGTTAACACACCTGCTTCTACCAATCAACCACTAGAGTCTCTGCTGAGAACCTCGATTAGTAGAACCAGGTGTGTTGCTGCTTGGTTGAGACAAAAAAGCCTGCATGTACACCGGCCCTTTCTGGATAAGATTGAGGACGCCCTTGCATTAAAACCTGAGCCGGTGTGACAGTTGGGTCGGTGGTTTTATGACACGATCATCGCCCCCCCCCCCCCCCCCCCCCATTTGAACAGGCACCCCAGAGCTGTTGGAGAAAGACCGCAAGGAGCTGGAGAGCAAGCTGAAGGCCCGGGAGGAGTTCCTGCTGCCCATCTACCACCAGGTGGCAGTGCAGTTCGTGGACCTCCACGACACCCCGGGGAGGATGCAGGAGAAGGGTGTGATTTCGGTGAGGGGGCGCCTCCTCTTCTCTCCTGCAGCGTGTGATAATATGCACCTCCATGACTCCCGCTTGCTCTAAAAGTGTCTCCTGCTTGACCTCAAGTATCCCTTCCGGAGATGGAATATGCTGCAGTATACTTTTGTTTTATTTTTAAACATAACATTTGACAGGAACAAGTCATTCAGCCTGACAATGCTCGCTATTTCCCCACCACTAAAGTGTACTTGGTGCTCTGTTTATTTACCAACTAGATGGTATCAAGCACTGTATCAAGTGTGGTCTTGAAAACCCCCAGAGTTGCTGCCTCTACTACATGACCTGGAATACTGAAATAAAATAGATCATTTCAATACTTCACAATATGTGGGCAAATGTGTAAAATATTACCGCTTTCAGACTTTGCAATATTTATATATTTTTTTTAAACACAGCTGTGAAATATGTTTCCAGAATATACTACATATTCTACTGGCACAGGGGTTCGTTTCACTGTTATATTTTGTAGGCTGGGTGAGTTTTTTTTATTTATTTAATTTTTTTATTTGCTACTTTGACTAACTGTCGAGTTTGGTCGCAGGACATCCTGGAGTGGAAGAACGCAAGAAGCTTCTTCTACTGGCGTCTCCGGCGTCTCCTGCTGGAGCAGGTGGTGAAAGGCGAGATACTGCAGGCCAACAAGGACCTGAGCGACGGGCACATCCAGTCCATGCTGCGCCGCTGGTTCGTGGAGACCGAGGGGACCGTCAAGGTGCGTCCGAAATTCGTCCGTTACGGAGACGGGAGGCGAGAGAGCTAGCCTCTTGGCTACATTATTAGCGTCTTGTTACACGGAGCAATGTCCACGGAAGTTTTGTTGCTTGCAACGCGTTGCTCCGGTGTCATTTCAAGCAATTTACGGTTACACGAGGCAATTCGCAAGAAATTTGAATCGTAGTCAATCACCAGTCAGAATAAAGTGTGTTACGTAATCTCATTCGATAATGCGCGGATACATTTAACCGGTATTTTTTGTAGTATACTTAAAACTTGTAAAGGAATTTACGGTTGATACTATAACGGTATATTATTCGCTAAGTTATTGTTCTTAATATGATCGGCAGTCATTTCAACAAGGAAACGAAAAGCTATATGTCCCTATTCTGGATCTTCTTTAAAACTAGGACGGAACAGCGTATGAGCTAAATTAACGTTACAGCTACAGTTACAGAAAACGTTGGCACATTCGTCTGCGCGTGACCCGTGTCTCTACTCTGATTGGCTATTGCATGAAATCAGTTGCATGAAGTTGAGCTGCTCGAAAGCAGTTGCAACCAAATTGCATTTGCGTTGCAAGTAAATTGCAGTGGTGTTTTTTTAATGTATTTATTTTTTTGGTTTTATTGTATCTCTGCACCACTGCCTATGAAGGTCCCACCCTCAGCATGTCCCTGAGAATGTTAAATAAAGATAAAGAATAAGATTCAAGGCTCAGAGGAGGTTCTGTGGGATGGACTCTCTCGCAGGCGTACCTGTGGGATAATAACAAAGTGGTGGTGGAGTGGCTGGAGAAGCACTTGTCAGAGGAAGACGGGAACCGGTCAGCCATCAGGGAGAACATCAAGTACCTGAAGAGAGACTACGCCCTGAAGCACATCCGCAGGTCAGGAATATCACACACACACACACACACACACACACACACACACACACACACAGGCATGCTCACATACACACACTCACTCCTCACTAACTCACACACACATGCTCTCTTGCGCATGCACTCTCTTCTTCCTCTCTCTCACACACACACACTCACCCGCACACTCACAAACATGCATGCTAATGCACACACTCACTCTCCTCACTCATACACACACTCTTGCACACACTCTCTTCTCTCTCTCTCTCACACTCTCACACACACAGTAGAAGCACGCAGGGCATACGTTAAGCACAACAACTGAACCATTCAGCATTTAGCGTACAAAAACACTTCTCTCTTTCTCTCTGTCTTATGACCTCAGCTTGGTCCAGGCCAATCCAGAGGTGGCCATGGACTGCATCATCCACATGAGCCAGAACATCACTCCCTCCCAGAGGGCCAAAATCTCCCACCTCCTGGCCACCATGGACAGCGCGACCTCCACCTGACCTCCGACCTTTTCCCAGGATGCACCAGGGGGGGACTCCTTCCAAAGCCCAACTCTAGCGCAGCGCGTGAACTGTTGTGGCAGTTGTAACGCTGTGCTGGTGACCTGGTTTCCCACGGCGATCGGCCAGGACCGACGTATTAAACCCTCTGTGTTGTTCTCAGGATTAAGATACGACTGCTGATTGTAACCACGCACAAACCCTGCCGACCCCAATGCACACTGCAGTCCTGCCACTGTGTGTACGTGGTCCACTAAAAAAAAAAAAAAAAGATCCCCTGTACCCCCATTCCGTCACTAGTCACCTTTTTCCTCTACCTGTGAATGCAAGCAAGCTGCCTGAGGGGAATTACTGCCGTTGTGCCATCAGAACATGTCGAATGTTTAAAAGCAAGGGGGTGTCCAGTCTTTTACGAAAAAGTGGGTACTGGTTTTTGATTTAGCCCAGCACCACGACACCTGATTCTACTTATCGAGGTCCTGATTGAAGACCATGATTGGTTAATCTGTTAAATCGGGTGTTGCAGTGTTGGCGAAAACAAAAACCTGCACCCACAGGTTTATCTTTTTCGGGTAAGATTGGACACCCCTGTTAGTGTGTCGTGTTTCAGTGTGCGATCAACGTGGAGGATGCCAAACTTGCTTCGATGCGTCTGAAAGAAGTGGGTTCGAAGACTTGCCAAATCTCAGCCTGTCCGTGCTGCATACTTACGGGACAGCGATTTCTCACACGTGCGAACTTGCCAGCTGTTGTATGCATCAGCTGCCGGTTCAATCTTCAGGACCAGAGCGGACCCGGAACACGAGATGTCGACAACAAAAGCTGTTTGTTTGTTCTCCTGCTGATACCAAAGATATGCTTTTTACCGCGTTAAGTGTTCGAGCGAGGGTGCTCAGTACGCATTTGTGGAATCTTTGACGATTCAAGAGAACTGATTTTTACACTCTCCTGTACACCAGCATTTACCTCTGTGGCTTTTCTTGGTCCTCCACATGAACGGCTGTGTAAATGATAAGCTATCGATCTGACGCTTCCCTGAGACGTCTGCTTTCAGTGAGTATTTGTGCAGGTGCTACAGGCTATGGGAAGTAAAGAAAGGGGCTCGTATCGGAATGAGTCTTTTGGACTCGGTGCAACACTGTGTGTGCGTGCGTGCGTCCGTTTGTGTGTGCGTGTGTGTGCGCGCGTGTGTGTGTATCTGGGATGTATATACACATTCTCTGAATAAATGCCAGTTTCACTGATCGTCTTCCAACTGTCATATCTTTGAGCTGAGAATATGAAACGACCGATTTCCTGCAAGTGTGAGTGAGATTTTATTTTTGTATTTCGGTCTCATTACTCAGAGTGTATAAACTATAAAACAAATGCATTTCTGAATTCATATTGCTTTTATTGTATTGAAATATTTCTAGTGTTTCAATGGTTTATTACAAACCTACTTTTACAGTGATTTTGAAACATGGTTTAGTTTACTTCAGGTTGTTTTGTATTTAGATTAACACAAAATAACTTGAATGTAAAACCGGAATGATTTTTAGGAGTAGACTTTTTACACTTGGGATATTGGCTCCATATATTATCACAGAAACTTTGGATCAAGGTGCAACGCAGGTAGCTTTAATTATGACACCAATATGAATCATAGAAGATCCAAAATACCATTGGGGTCTTTGAATTCTTACATGGCATTAGCAATCTGGCTAAAAATTAAAATCGGTAAGTGACACTGTACTTTTCAATCAATGATATTGGCAAGTCTGGATGGGTTAAACGTGAAGTAAATTAATTTATGATTTATATTTTCTTTTTTCTTTATTTTTTTTTCCTCCTGTTCCAAGGAGGGATGTCGCACCTGCAGGGGACTGTAAACCGTGCTTTAAAAACGATGCCTCTCGTACATTTATAAATATAAATAAAAAAAACATATACAACACAGTAATACTGCCTAGCACAAATACAGTAAAACACGGGTCTCTGAAACTACAGTTGTTAGGCTAACGTTGACCGGAGGTAAAGGAAACAAAAGTATTTCTCCCGCTCGACCGGGACGCCGGTGCCTTGTTCACAAGAGTTTGTATTTACACAGTCGAGTATGTTCACGTAGAATGCCACGACAGCGACCCACCCCCCCAGTTTTGGTTGTAGGTCCTGTGAAGTTCTCTTTGCTTGGCAAAGTTCGATCGTCAGCATCCATAAGTATGACGTATAGCGCTCCTAACAGGAGCCGAATTTATTCCACACAAAAGCCTTTTTTTGTTTGACGTATTGCGTACTCGGCTGTGAAGGGCTGATTCGATATTTTCCGTCATTGCTGGTTTTCACTGTAGTGTTATCTTGATGTGAATAAAAAATGTTTTCGGAATAGCCTCAGTTACTGCCACTGGGACCACCGAATGAGACATTATTTAATTTTGGGGGATGGGGGGGGGGGGGGATGGGGGCGAGGGCTCCAAAATTATTATTATTTTTTTTTAACCGCTGGAAGTTGAGCATTTGGTTCCAGAAGTGGGATCTAGAAGTTGTACCAATGTGGAAAAGTGACTTAAAAAAAAAAAAAAATTTCTTTGCTTTGTTACATCGGGTTTATTTCAGTAAAGCTGCTCGCTCCTTGCTCCTGTCCTCTCCTCCTTTCTGTCTGCTCCTCTCTCCTTTCTCCTGCACGCTCCTGTGCGCTCCTTGCTCCTTGGCACTCCAGCTCCTGTTCGCTCCTGTCTGCTCCTCTCTCCTGTTCGCTCCTGCACGCCCCTCGCCCCCCGGGGGCAGCGTTCGAGCAGGGCGATGGGTGCTGCGTTCGAGCAGGGCGATGGGTGCTGTGTTCGAGCAGGGCGATGGGTGCTGGGTTCGAGCAGGGCGATGGGTGCTGAGTTCGAGCAGGGCGATGGGTGCTGCGTTCGAGCAGGGCGATGGGTGCTGCGTTAGAGCAGGGCGATGGGCTTGCTCCCTCCCTGCGGGCCCATGTACTGGGCGGAGACGCTGTCCAGCCCGCTGTACGCCGCGTACAGACCCGTCACCTGCAGGTCCGAGAAGGACAGCCCGCTGCCGCCGGACGCCCCCGCCAGGCCCCCCCCGGCCCCCGCGCCCGCCCCCCCGCCCAGATCGCAGTCGGACAGCCGCAGCGGCGAGTTGCTGAAGGCGCCCAGCGTCTCCAGGTTGAAGCTCTCGTCCTTCATCTCCTCCCACAGGTTCCCTGGGGCACAGAAAAGGCGAGTCAGGCTCTCCCAGGTAAGCGCTGTGTTCTCCAGTGCTGCTCGAGGCACTGGCTATTCTGACCTGCCCACTAATCCCTGATAACGAAGCCAGGGCAAATTGTGGGATTGACCTGGCGAAGCAGAAGGACTTTGGTGTCTAAAGCTAATCCCAATGATAATAGGAATTTAAATTTAAGCATTTAGCAGATTTAGCCGAAGTGACTTAAAGTAGGTGCATTTAACACGGCTTAATAAAATGGTATTGTTTTATCTGCATAGCACCTATTATTATTTGGATGTGTTTATACAACTTTTAAGCCATGTCCACAGCACTGGTTGGTCGGCAGTTTTTTTTTTTTTTTCTCACTCCTTTAACTTATTCTGAGGATCAGATTTCTTAAGGTGTCAGATTACAAATGTGTTATTAGAATGTTCTGAACTGAATGTGCTGATGTCACAATCACTACTGGTAACTGAAAGCAATGGAGTTCTAGAACACCGACTCAGAAATTTGAAAAAATAACATTCCAAAAAAATAAAAAACAACCCTGCTCTTCAAAGGGTTAAATCGAAGAGGCCCACCTTGTAATGCGAAGTCCATGATGCTGGGATCCAGCGTGTCGACCTCTGCGGTGACGTCGCCGTGCAGGCTGTAGAACTCGTGGGGGGGCTTGCCGGGGTGCTGGGCGAGGGGGCTGTGGGAGAGGTCGGGGACCGTGTGGAGCGGGGGCGTCTGGGCCGGGGCGGGGGACCCGGGGGCCAGCCTGGTTTGGGCCTGGAGCTGGTGCTGGTGCTGCTGGTGCTGGTGGTGGTGCTGGTGCTGGTGCAGGGGGAGGCACTGCAGGGACAGGGTCATGACGGGCTGGGGCTGCAGCTGGGCCGGCAGGGTCAGGCCGCCGGTCGGGCCGCTGGGGAGCCGGGTCACCCCGGGGTCACACGGCTTCCGTCTGCAGCTCTCCGGTCGGTCCGTGATCAGCTTGTCCAGCTCGTCTGTGGGCGAGCGAGCGAGCGACACACACAAAAGAACAGCTTAGAAATGTGACTGGCTTTTTTTGGGGGGCTGCTGTACATTGGGATTATTGCCATAGTCTTGCATCCTAGTTTGTCTATCTTAAAAAACTTTATTCCTCCTCCTTTAAATCATTTCCCTCTTTGTCTCCCTTTAGAGTCACCAGGCTTTGAGTCTTTGGAACCACTGCAGTGCCACATTCTCCCACCCAAAGGTCCCTCAAACTGCAGACCTAACCTGTGCTCTCCCACCAGGGTTAGCTATGCTCCAACAGACTCCCATCCAAAGAGACATTCAAGCTGCAGACCTGACCTATGTTGTCCTACCTGGGTTGGCCATGCTCCGGCGGATGGCCGGTAAGTCCTTGCGCTTCCACTTCTGCATCTCCTCCTCCATCTTGTCGATCTTGGCGGGGTTCAGGGCCCAAAGGCAGCCCTTGCGGGAGGAGCCGCTCAGCTTGTTCTCCACCTTCTCGAAGCACTTGTTCAGGGACAGGTTGTGCCGAACCGAGTTCTTCCAGCCGTCTGGTGCCGTCTACAGGGGGGTGCAAGAAAAGGACCTTTTGAGTCATCTGGAGCTTACGAGTAAGTTACTCATCCCTTCCCCTTATTCCTGTTCACTCCTTATATCCACAGAAGAACCGGAAAGAGAATTTACCTTGAAGTAGGGGAAGTGTTCCTTCATAAAGCTGTAGATCTCGCTGACGGGGAGACTGCCTGTCTTGCTGTTCTTTAGGGCCATAGCAATCAGGCAACTGAGGGGACATCAAACGGAGTAAAGTTTACTATTCATTTAAAGATGGTCCCTTTGACAGTGAACTTCTCACCATGCTCGTGTTTCCTTTCCTGGGCCATGGGAGTCAGGATGTAGCAATCATGAAAATATATACTTCTTAGTCAGGGCCAGAATTGAGCTATCATTCCCAGAATTCCCAGGGGCTCACCTATAGGAGTAGATGGGCTTGGGAAAGGACTTTGGCTGCAGGTCTTGGTTGCTGTGTGGGGCGAGTCGAGGCTGGTTGAAAGGGCCCTGGTTACTGTAGGAGGTACTGCTGTAGAGGCCTGCGGCAGAACACTGCGGAAGAGACATTAGCAAATTTCTCATGAGTAAATTTGGATTTTAGATTTCATCGTGCTCAGTTCCCATAGCAGCTTCCCACTTTGAACAACAGATCTTTTGGAATGTTTTTAAAATTCTCAGTGTCATTGTTCTAGAACTCCATTGCTTTCAATTCCCAGTTGTGATGGTTACATCAGCATTAGAATGTGCAGTTAAGAACATTCTAATCACATATATGTGATCTCGCACACGATGCGTGTTTAGATGGTAGATGTTCCTGAAGGTTTGTACCTGCTGGCCAGTCTGCGCAAGGGTGAAGACTTGCTGTGGAGACGGCTGGTAGACGGACGGATGGGACTGGAACCCAGGGGAGGGCTGGCCGTTCAGGGAGTACGACGTCATCTGAGGAGCAGGGAGGGAGAGAGAGGCACAATTTGTGATCTCTGTAATCCTCCCCGTTGCGCTAGACAAGGGTGTCTTTGTTCGTTTCATCTCAAGCCACATAGGTGTGTGTGTTCTCACGTTCAGACACAAGGGTCTAACTAAATTCCCAGAAGGCCACACTGTCTGTGGGTTTTTGTGGTTTCCAATTAAGGTCTTGAGAACAAGGTGTGTGTGTGGATTCTTTAGCCAATCAATGACTGGAATGACCCTCGGGGGCCCAAATACTCGTCAGACACTGCGGCCCTCCAGGACCGGAGTTTGGCGCCTGTCGTCTAAACGAAGCCGTTCGCCGTAGGCCCCGTCGGTTCCAACTCACGTTTCCGCTGTGGCCGCTGATGCCGCTCATTCCCAGAATGCTGTTCTGCATGTTGCTCTGAAGGTGGATCATGGTCGCCTGTCCACTGGACACGTTCATGTTGTTAAGCTGGGCTGCAAGCAGAGTCCACACACACACACAATATGTCATTTTCACTGGGAGCCTCATCAACAGAGGAGCCAAGTTGTCGCAAGCCCTCCTTGCCTCCTGTCCCAAACCCTGCCCCAGCTCCTCAAAAGCAGCCCTAAAAAAAACCCAAACTTGCCCCAGCTCCTCAAAAGCAGCCCTAAAAAAACCACCCCAGGGGTCCTGGCGGACTGGCGGACAGGTGCACAGGTGACAGGTGCACACACCTGTCTGCTGCTCCAGCAGGTTGCCCTGCGCGGCCACACTGAAGTCCAGCCGCCCCGCCGTGGTCATCTGCTGCAGCCGGGGCACGTCCACGGACGTGAGCCAGGACAGGGACTGCAGGTCCCCCGGGAGGTCGTCCTCATTCAGCTGGGACGGGTCTGTGGTCAGCAGCCTGGGGGGGGGGGGGGGGAGCAGTGAGTCTCAACAGACAGTCGAACACTTCCCTATATTTCGTATTTTATATATATAGACAACCATCACGTAATTGTCAGACTACAATAAAAAATTCATTCATTTTTTGTATCCAGTCTTGGGCATGCTTGGATGGATTTATTGATCTTTATGTGTAGAGTGATGAGCAAAAAGGCTACTATCCCGATAATTTGTTTAAAAAAAAATCTATTTCTCTGTCTAAAATCAATTAATTACTTCAAAAAATTTGAAAACAAACAAAAAAAAAACCTCCCCCCCTTTTCAGTTCACTTATGCACCAGCAAAGTGCCTGGTGCATTTTTAAAGGGCTTTTTTTCAGTTGTTCCCCCAGTAGCAACTGAAAACGCGACTGAAAACAAGGAGTGACTTTCATTTTTATTAATCTTCTTTGCTGCCTCTTTCTTTCCTCCAAAGCAAAACTAAGTTTCTCTAAACAAGCGGCAAATGATCCAAGTTATAAAAATGCATCAACTTTGTTTTGAGATCATTTTTATGTTTCATGAAGCATTTCTAATATAATTAAAAAGTGAAAAAATGAGGAGTTTTAAAGTGTTGAAATGAGTGAAAAACGGTGAAATCCTTCGCTGAGGATTTAAGATTAGATGCAGTCACTTGAGGTCGATGGAGGTTTAAGAAGGGATCCTCTCTCTCGCGATTTCTTATTTCTTTTGTAAACGGAGACTTCTTGGAGGGAGGAGGAAAAAAAAAAAGGGGGGAACTTCTTGAATCCTCTCCAGTCCTCTTTTCCTACACTTACTGTAGAAGAGTGCAATAATTAGGGAGTCGCCATGACAACCCTCGCCATTCAGTTATTTCGCGAGCCTGGGCACTGTAGCTCCCCCACACCCCCCCTCGCCCCCCCCCCACTCCCCAACCGCAATCAGGTGACCGCGCTCCCTCTCTCGTCATTGGCCGAATCGTAAATAAACAGCGGCCTTGAAATCATTTGAAATGTGGAGTATAGGCACATGTTGTTTTGCAACAGTTGGCCCCTGTCTATTGAAAGATGATCGCCCATTGTGTCCCGAACGCCAGGCTGCCGGGTGACACGTGGCTCTATTGTCTGACCCTTCCTTGATTGTCTACTCCGTGTTTTTTTTTTTTTTAGGTTTTTTTTTTTTTAACCAGGCCCCCGTGCATTAATCTGCCGGAATGACAGTCCAGACACAAGGGACGCAAATAAGAGGACCATCTGCTTCCCTGTCCCCCTTCTCCATCCCAGTTCCACCTCCTTGCCCCCCCCCCAAGTGGTGCAATAGACAGGGTGGTGGTGGGGGGGGGGGGGCAATAGGGTCAAGCCACAGCGCTCACGCAGCCTGTCAGCCAATAAATTACATCATTTCACCCCAAAAAAAGAGAAAAAAACCCGCTGCGTGGACACCGCGGTTCGGAGTGTGGCCTTGGCCGCCCGTGCCGGTCGGCAGGGCTTATGAATAATTAGGCTCTTCCATTCAAGCGCGCGCCCTGTTCAAGTGAAACTCGTCGTGACGTTCTGCTTTATGTTCCTCCTGTGATGGCAATTTAACCTTTGAAATTTGAATCCGTAAACCCCCCCCCCCACACCCCCACCACCACCACCCCCCATCCCCTCCCATACACACGCCTCCCCCCCCCCCCACCCCCTCCCTCCCATTCACACAAAACACTTCCTCAACTGTTATCTGGATTTCCTCGTTGAGCAATCAAAATATTGACAAACAAAAAAGGCTGCCATGGTGCCCTTAATATACAAAACGTTTTTCTTTTCTTCCACGGGAACAGTAGTGAGAGATTTTGAATGAACTATTCTATTAACTGCCGCTGTTTTTTTTCCCCCCACCCCGTCTACCAACTTCACCACGGGTAGATATAATGTTATTTAAAAAAAAAACTCCTCAAAGTCTAACTGTCTGAAGCCCTGGAGCTTCACCTCAAAGCATTTGAATACAATCTTAAGACCCTGTTAGATAGATTTTTGAAAAATGGAACGGTAGCTAGGTAGAGAGGTCTGTTATTTACTGCCTGGATACGGTGGCACGTTCCAGTGAGTTGTATTTCATTCTGAGCTAGGCCTGTCTTTACTAAAGGTTATGAAACGGTAATGTGTCAGGTGGGTGTGGAAAAGATTGTTGCCATAGTTCAGTTTGTCCCGTCATTTCCCTATGAAATACAGCACACGGGTTTACTGGAACTGATAGTACTCGCTGATAAGCCTGCTTTCCTTAATCCAGTAGACGTGCGCTTTGTTTCATAGCGAAACGAAATGGAAAATATATCGATTTACATTTAAAAAAATAAAATTTCCTTTCTTTTCTTTACTTACTTTCCAAGCACAGGCCAGCCAAACAAAAAAATATATAAACATCTATACATGCACCTTAACAATTGCAGTTCTCTCTATCAGTTTAAACATTCCAGTGTATAAACGAATATTACCGACAATTTATTATTGAATAATAACTTTTTTTTCAATGAAAGGTTGTGTATCTGCTCCATTGTAATTTCTGCATATTGTCAATTAAATGAATTATAAAATTTTATGTTTATGCTTATTACCACATTGTAATACACCCATATGCCATACAACTCAACCCACATAAACTCCTTTAATATTATTCATCAATCAAGTATGAAAATATGAAATCAAATGTACAGTATGTCTACGAGTATAGTATATGACTATAACTTTCAAAATGAACAAGCAGCAAGCTGTGTAGCTAATATCAGATATAGTACTTGCATAAACTGCTAGTAGCCTCAGACATATAACCTTCTCATGTCTTACCGTTAAATGTCCCACAAATAAAATAAATGTCTCTCATACAAACCTGAAATTCAACATTGACGTAAACAGAACCGCTGTACTCCCCTGCGCACAGACACACACACACACACACACACACTATCCACCGTGCAAATTCACTGCATTACCGGCTCAATCTGTCAATCATGTGTCGCCAGGTCAACACCCAAAGAAACATGTACAGAGTAAACACCACACGTTCTACCTCAAGGTTGTAAGGCGCTCTTGCAGGGACTGATTCACCCAATCGCACCTATTTAACCATAGTAATGCAAAAATAAATAAATAAATAAATAAAACGACACCAACAAATTCCATTCATGTTGCTTTCAGTTATGATGTAACATATTCTACTGATTTCACTCAACAAATGGAAGTGGCAGAGCACTGCAGTATTTTAATGTGAATGAAACTGCACTGCATATATGATCCATAATTACATCAGTCTAGGTTTTCTCTTGCCTTTAACTTTGTGTGTGTCTGTATTTGCAGGAAAGAATGAAACCTATAAAGAATTTGTACCGCGTCAAGATTTAAGCACATTCCTTATCCGTGGGCCACAAAATACTAGCTTGAACTACTTATGTGCTAACTTCTGAATAGGGGAGGCATTCAAAAAAATTTTTTTTTAGGGGAGGCATTTACTGTACATAAAATTTTGCAGCACTAACAAAAAATCCTCTTAACAAAACATTAAAAATGTGCCTTCCCTGCCCAAGAGATATAGCCTGAAGCATCAGTCATAAGCATGTGACTGACGATAGGAGTAATTCATTCAGACTACACAGGAACATCACCATCAACACACAGCTCTCAAAAACCAAATATGGATGCGTGGATCACATTTTTCTAAAGAAATTTTAGTACCACTAACGCTGTCAAAAACAACTGGTTTTGGCTCTGGCTGGCTCAAAATTAGAAGCACACTGATCACATCCTACTACTGGGAAGAGTAGTACAGATGGGGCTACAAAAACTATATATAACCTGGAACAAAAATATTAACAATGCCCCAAAACTGGAATTTCACAGTACAGTTGAAGTACTCTGCATACTAATTTTATATTTGGCTTTAGAGTTTCCACAAGTTCGCACAATTTATCATTTTCAGAGCCCAAAAATCACAAGTTCATCAAAGTCACAGTTACAAACAACACTCGTAATCTCACAAGGCGAACATACAAAAATGCCGCGGCGAATTTAGAAAACGGGTTAGCATCTGTTAGCCGCATCTACGGGCTACACACGTCACGCACTCATCACAGACGTCGGCCGCGAGAACCAGTTGCCCTTGAGCCCCTGACAATTAAGCAGGAGACAGAATATTCCCGGTTAATTAAATTTCGGTTGTAGTCACTGTAGCATGCAGCTGTGTTTTTCAAAATACATACTTGTGGTCACTGGAATGCAAGTATGCGCATGGATGAGCGGTTTAAAAAAATAATAAAAATAATTAAATTCATTTTGTTTGCTCAGCGAGGCAAAGCGTGTAGTGTCCCTGTCCTTCAGGCAAGTTTAAAAAGAAGGCAGTGGAGCAAGCGTTTTTTCCCAGAGGTTTAGCTCTCCTAATGCCCCCCCCCCCCCCCCCCCCAGCCCCCACCCCCTCCTCTCCTTTCTAATTGGAGGCCACTTCCCCCTGCAGTGACCCCGGGAGACCCCGTTACCCCTGACCCGCCCGGGCGAGGGGGTCCGGGTCTCCGTGTGTCGGCAGCGGGAGGGTAAACAGAGCTGATGGGTTCTGACGGGTCCATTCAGACCGAAAATCATTTATTCTCAGGGTTTTTTTTTTTTTTGCATACAACCCCCGCCCCCCCCCCCCCCCCCCCCCCCCCCCCCCCAACACACACACACACACACACACCACCACCACCACCTCCTTTTTTTAAAAAAAACAAGGAGCTGTCCACACCTAGAAGACAGCGATTGTACAATAGCAGGGGGGTTGGTTCCCTGGCGCTTGAAAAGTGTATCTCTTGAACAAAAAGTTTAAACACTTGATGCTCAAAAAGTATTTGAAGTAATTGTGCCATCATAACATAGGTGTGCCAAGCCAGGATTTTAAAAAGTAAAAAGAATGAACAGATAAATATAAGCTATTTCACATCAAGGACCATGTTCTTTGACAAGTTTCGATAATTTAAGTAAAAAAAGCAAGGCACTGTCCCATCACCAGCAGTATAATAATGAACTTTGGGTACCTGTAGTCTTGAGGTGATGGGTGGTGACTTTGTCCTGAATTTCCAAGAATTTCTGACATCCTGGAAGTAATTCCACTTTCTATCATTTCCTGTGGGAAAATTTGACGTGTTTGTGTTAATTGACAGCAATTGCACTGATAAAGAATATGATCTGATATTTCAGTAGTGGCAACACAAATGTAAAAGATTTTAAAAAATAAATACTTCTGTCCTAAGAACGCCTGTTCTCGAATATTTCTAGCAAAATGGTTCTACGTCTTCTTAATTTAGTGATGATTTATTTTTATTCTACCCATATCCTTAATAAAATTAAAACTCTTGGCATTCATTGATCTCTTAAATTACAGCAGAAATTGTTACTTACACAAGCAGATAGCTCGATAAATAGCTTGCTACATGTAAAAACTGAGAAAGTTAGACTTGCTATCTGGCTAACATTAACCTAAATATTTGGAGAAATATTTTTTTAAATGAAATCTAAAATTTTGGATAACTGGCCAATAGGCCTGAAACAACGTAATCAAACAAACTAGGTATCAGACCATCAAAAATCAGACGACCGCTGTTGACGTTACTTTATAGCTGACATAAACTAACGTTGCCAGTGCGTAACTAAGTTACAACTGTCATCCTTGCTTGCACAAGAATAATGTTGCAGTGGAGTGACATTACCTAACTTGCCATTTAGCAGTAAACAAAAAATAATGCCACAAACGCACGCCAAATATTTTTTTTATCATGAATGAATAGCAGCTGCAGACCTCTTACCTGTCTTGTGTAAGCCGTAGTTGGGATGGTCTGATAGTGCGTCTGTGTAGGGTATTTTGACTGCGCACTTGTTCTCCAGACCGTTTTTAAATTTCCCTCTTTGGCGCTGTCCAGCAGTCTCTGTCATGCGCAGTGCTCCGTCCTTGCTGTTCGGTGGGCAGGGTCACAAAGACTTGTCCGATTCAGCGGATAATAACCTTTAAGACATCATCAAGCCTGCAAGTGCCCTGTATCGATCTAGCTAATGTTAGGAGACTAGTTGCTTGATTTCCCTTTAACAACTCTTGTTTTGGTAGTTAACCGAATTGGACGCGTTATTCTGTTCAGATGAAACCGGTACATTAAAGTTAGCTAGCTAGTTACACTCCAAAATCTTGGCTACAAGCCGACTATCGGCATTACTGATCTCTTATAGATCTCGTATTGTAGCTAAAAGCGTATGACTAGAATTAACTCGCAAAATGAAAATATAATTAGTTAGCCATTTCTGACAGACTGACAGCTTACGTAAATCGTTGATAACAAGCGAACAAGTATTGAATTAACTTTTTAAAAGTTGCTCGTCATTCACAAATGAGCAGTTTTGTGTCAGGTGTTTGTTTTGGTTGGCATGTTGACGTTATTATCCAAGTTATCAAAAATAATGATGAATGTATTGCACAAGTGCACTAAGCTAGTTGATCACCAATTAGCATGCTGGCTAACAAAGTAAATAGTTAGGCATGCATTTTAAAGAAACTCTAAAAATAAGATGGTTAACGAGGGAAGCTAACTAAGCACCATGTAATATTTCAAAAGCCAGCTACAGTAATGCAAATCCAAATAATAAGCTAGCTGTCCATCAAAGTTAGTTAAATGAACAGCGACTAACTGAATATTTACGCTGCTGATCAGCACCTCTCTATTATATTTTGCAAGACTTTCAGCGGTTAGCTAACGTATTTAACTAAATTAAAAATGTTCAAATGTAGTTTCTGTTCTTCTCTTTAATGTAACGAGTCCCGTGCAAATCCCTAATAGAACTCCTTCAAGGCAGAGTAGTTTCTTCGCTCGCGTGCCTTTCGGCTCCTAGTCAGGAATGAATGGCTGAGAATAAAGCCGTTGGTGCTTGCTGAGAATTTCTTTCCCCGCCGCTGCGCCCGCGCCTCTTGCCGGGAGCAGTAGCGGGAAAGGTGGCTCGGAAGGCGCGTTGGGGGTTGGAGGGGGCAGATGAAGCTATCAGCGCAATTTGGGAGGCTACAGAGGTGCTACAAGTCATACCAACTCCATCCCAAAACATTACCAGTGAACGTTCGCGTTTTCGGGAACATTTGCTGAACTTTTCTGGCACAATTGCTTCGAATGTTAAATGGGCTAAGTCATCTGGGAGCGAGGGCAGTTCTGATTCTGATGCAAAAAAAAATAAATAATAATAATTAGCTCGGCAACAGGTGCTAAAACAGCTAAATAAATGCATATAAATAAGAATAAATACATATTTTTTAAATTTAAGTTTCGATACACCTTCATTTCATGCGTGAAAGCGGAATATACCCACAGGATTTTCATATGGCTGCGCATATTGTGTCTAAAATGATGAAGGTAAAATGAGACCGCACATTATTGCAGGTTTGGAAACGGGACTTTCGGGTGCAGTCATTGTACATTTTTGTGCAGTAGGTGTACAGTAAATTATTATACAGTAAATGTACATCAATAGGACCAGTCTTTGGCGTAAGAGGACAGCCTATGGTATGGACCAGGTGGGGCGGTGTTAGATATTGGCTTAATAATAAAAAAATGGATATAAAATAGAGCCTTTGAAATTTTTTTGGTCCAAAAATTGTTCTGTTTTCGATTGTCTCAGGAAAGGTAGCCTTTTAAAATCAACGGTTAGAAGGGCTCTATCCAAAAGTAATTAATTTAATATTAAACTCACATAATAGCACAAGCCGTTTATTCATTGAACGTTTTTTTTTTAAATTATTATTTCAATGCGAAAATTCTTTCAAATACAAGTAACCACAATACAACTCTTTCTTGAACCAGCCGATTGCCGCTGATAGATGTAGGCCACTAAAAGCATTTTCAAACTATGACTAGTGTTTTTTTTCCCCCCTTCTTTGGAGGAAATAACTGTATCCTTTCAATAATTTGCGCCTGGTCTCGTTTAATCCTATGGGGAACGAGCCTGTGTCAGCGGTCTCGCCCCCAAGGGACACTACAGATGGTGAATCGCAGTTTCACAATGGGCACAATCAATGATTACATGCATGGACGTAACGGACAAAAAGACCTGCCTCTTAAGTCCTGGGTGTGCACGAGGTCCTAGAGCCCGAAATTTACCTTTAAAAAAATAAAAGAGAGAGAGAGAGAGAGACAGTCTTGTTCGTTTATTCGGGGCCTCTAGCGAGGCAGTGTGGACTTCCAGTTGATCTTGGCACCCATTTGAATGCCGAATCCATGCGCTTCGTGGTGACAATGCACAAAAAGCATGGGCATTTTAAGTAATGAATTAGGCTTTGATTCCAAGTGATTTTGCATACCTTCTTTTTATACACCCATAGTTTACTAAGTAGTGGAATGCCAAATTAACTTTTTTTTTTTGACTACTGTAATCTTAGGCTACTATAACCTCATTTTTGAGTGAAGCTCACAGAATTTTATTTGAGTTTTTTAAAAGAAGCCCAACTGGCGGAAAAGCCCTGCGACGTCTCTATTATTTTAGATGATCGTCGAGTGCTGAAGTGTCCGCTATCCCACAAAAGGGCCGGAACCTGACTGAGACTGATAGGGCACGATGTGTGGCCACGGGAGACAATGGTGTCTCCGCTTCAGGGGCAGTAGACCCGAACGGATTCTCCCCGAAAAAAAAAAGTGCTGCGGCCATCTCTCGCCGTTATTGGGCAAACAAGGATGTCCTAGTAAAGGACTCCCCGTGGTTGCGGGCCCCAGAGAAGGGACTGTGATGGCATTTAAAAAATATGGGAAGATTCTCTCCCATGCTTAAACGCGGATAATGGGAACAACGGGAACCCCCTGTGAGAAGCGGGCGGAGTTTGTTTGCCCTGTTTTTGTTTTCGCTAAGTGTTTACCAAAAACACAGTATGTCACAGAGAAAGGAAGGTCAGTTCACCCTTTATCCGGCTCCCTCGGCCGTCCTGCCGCGAGGGTCAGTGTGCCCGGGACTGACATGTGACCTGCTTTAACCTCCTGATTGGAGGAGGCTGCTACCACACATGATCTTGTAGCTGGGGAAGACAGTGGTGCTTGTAGGGTAGGGAGTGGTGCTAATCAAATGTAACGGTTTTTTTTTTTTTGAGTGGGATTGGACTAGCTGGAGCCCTAACCAGCTGTCTGGCTGCTAGGCAAGCACCGGCTTATTTGCTGCCTGTCAGATACAGAATCTCGCTGTTAGGACTGAACTGATGCACAGGTGACAGAGAAACAAGAAACCATTCCACCATTGGTGCATGCAAACCAGTTTAAACAGGAAGCTATTTTAGTCAGTAAACAAATACCCGACGTCATAAGTCATTCAGGAGCAACAGGTGACACCTATTTATTTTGCTGTAGAGAGATAAGCAAAATTTCAGTTAAATGAAAGTGATTCTGTTTTTCGAATTTATAAATGACAGCTATAAATGACACCAGTCTGCCGAGTGATTGTAATATTTTGACAATTTATAACAACATAAAGTTAAAATTCTTTTTCATATTTGGACCCATGCAGGTATTTTTTATATAACCATCTCCCGCTTCTCAGGGCTGGCCAGGGACATCTTTACCTTAACTTTCTAAAGGGAAATTCAGTTTCTATTGTTCTATGTGAAACTGCCCAGTGTAGTTATAAAACAAAAATATCAATTTTTAGCATTAAATCTTTCCGTTAGTCTAATTCCAGTAAAACAAATATTGGCACTGCGCTCAAAAGCTAAAGAATGGCGTCAAAAGAAGATAATCTAAAAACTTACTTCAAAAATAAATCTGTACCTTTTTTGCAGCTAGCCAACAAAGACTTCTCACATTGACTTTATGGTGAGGTCCTGATATTAGGTTGTTACCTGTAACTATTAATTTTTTAAAACTAATGTATCATAATGCTAATAATTGTATACATCTATGACTTAGGACGGAGTGTAGCACAGTGGGTAAGGAACTGGGCTTGTAACCGAAAGGTCGCAGGTTCGATTCCCGGGTAAGGACACTGCCGTTGTACCCTTGAGCAAGGCACTTAACCGGAATTGCTTCAGTATATATCCAGCTGTATAAATGGATACAATGTAAAATGCTATGTAAAAAGTTGTGTAAGTCGCTCTGGATAAGAGCGTCTGCTAAATGCCTGTAATGTAATGTAATGTAACTTAGAACAGCATCTCAGAGCTAGGTGCTCCACAGGCTATTTCCCTTGTCCCAGACCAGATCCTTATGCCAAGAGACATCGAGCACGCGCAACCTTCAGGGGACCAGTTGTGTTTACCGAGGAGGAGGTGTTGGCTCTCTAGGACGTGGTCTTAGAAGGTCCCAGACCCCAGGGGCCCTGCAGAATTAGGTCAGAATAGCTCCTGCCTCTCCGGGCACCGTAGGGTCGGCTGTGGCTAATTGGTGGTTGTTTTTCGTCCGTGATAAGAGCCGGTGGTCAGAGACACCGGGGAAAGGGGGGGTGGTGTGGGGGGGGGGGGGGGGGGGGTTGGTATTGGGGCTCGGCCTGTTACCCCCAATTAAGGGATTAAGGGACAATAGGGGGTCCTGAGCTGGAGCCAACAGAGGAGCAGAAATGTGCTGTATTTTTTTGGGGGGGTGGACAACAAGGACCACTCAGCTGTCAGTTTGACTCTTTTTCTCTCTCTCTCTCTCTCTCCCCCCTCCCTCTCTCTCCTCTGACAGGTTAGAGGCCCTGACCGATTACTCTGACATACAAAAAAAGTTTTTCAAAATTTTTATCCCCAAACAACAGGCTTTCTTTACTTCTGTGTAAAAACATAAATAAATACAATAAAACATACAATTTATATTTGTATTTATACCAGTAAGGGAATTGGCCTTGGCCTTGTAACTGAAAGGTTGCAGGTTTGATTCCCAGGTAGGACACTGCCGTTGTACCCATGAGCAAGGCACTTAGCACCCATTGATAACGCAAATTTTTATTAAAAACTGCTGTGTAAATTGCTCTTAATAGGGAGCGTGTGCTGAATACCCAAAATGTAATGAAATGTATTTAATATATAGTGATGGGACAAAACCGAAATTGAACCTAATGCATTTTATTACTGCTATTTTATGAAATTAATGCAATCTTTGTTTTCAAAGATATGTACTCATGACACCTGTGTTGGGGGGGCTGAGAATCAGTCCCATAAAAAGGATGTTTGTAGCATTGAGGCAGCTAACAACAACAACAACAGCTAACGGGTGTCAGGACCAGGAATTTTCTTTAAAAAAATTTTTTTAATTTCTTTTTTTAGCGTAGTCGCACAGAACCCAGTGAAGGATAAACGGTCACTATCAATGCAACCGTGCCTCATCGGCACGCAGAAAAACACCAGCCCTGTCACGGGGGGGGGGGGGGGGGAGGTGGTGACTTCAGTAATCAGCTCCCTTCTGTCCCCAGGACACGGTCTGACTGGAGCTGACTTCTCTATGCCTGTTTGGCACCCTGAACGAGGTGCTGTTAGGACAGTAAGGAAGGAGGGGGGGTGGGGGTGGGGGGGGTAGGGGAGGAGAGCTCTGCTCAGAGTGGTCTTCTTGGTAAATATCTCATTGCCCTCCCCCCGCCCCTCCCACCCCCCTTTTTTCCCCCCTCTCCAAACGGTCTGTGCAGGGAGATTTGTAATTGGCTGGATTGGCTTACCTAAGATGTCCGCCAATGTGCGGAAACCATTGCGCGTTTACCTCCGTTCTGTGGGAGGTTGACAGGGGGGTGCCTTCAAGGGATTCAGAGTCGAGGTGGAGGTGGGGGGGAGTGGGCGGCGGCGGCGGCGGGGGGGGGGTCCCAATGGCACTGACCCCTAGTGACCAAGGTCTTGACCTGGAGTTGTGTTCCCTAAAGAATACCGGCTTTCACTTTCTGAATGAGAGACAGGAAAAGACCTCTCCCTCATTCACTCTCCAAACAATACCGAAAGTAACGTTCCCCACTTGTCAGTGCATCTGCCCCCTACAAAGTCCTTTGAAGAAGCCTTGATCTTTGGTACTGAAGATGAGCTACTCCCATTTTCCACCTTCCTCTTTGATTAAAAAAAAAAAAAAAATCAATACAAAACTTACATTAGACTACAACTTAGACTGACTATCAGACCAAGAAGTTCATCATGTTCAACTGTTGGGACAGCAGGCTTGTCATCCGTCAAGTTACGACTTGGCGTTCTAATGCCCCTCAGTACGGGAGTGTGTACCATGAGGCCTGTGTTTAGACACTGCCTGTGCCGCCATTTTGAGATGGTCTGCATCGTCTTCATGGATTCTGTTGTGAGAAGGGAGGCTGGGTTGTAAAAGGTGCTAAATGCAGTTTGGTTTATATGCTGTTTGGAGCCACTTGTTGATGGTCCCTCGAATGCATCAGGCAGGGCTGGAGGAGAGTTTGGGGGTGCGGCAACCCTAATTTTTTTCATGTTTTCTTTTCATCCGTTTTTTTCTTTTGCTTTTGAGCTGCATAGTTAGTGTTCAGTGTTTTTTTAGGGATGATCTACTTCCTGTTTGTAACCACACCCTGATGAAGGTTCGGGTGAGCTGAAAATGTTCTGCCATTTTAAAACCTTTTTGCCATAATAGACTTTTAACTTACCACTACAATGTGCCCCGGACCAACTTTTTTTTTTTTAGAATTGTCCCACAGTTATGAAATTAGGGGAAACTTTTCCAAAAAAAATCTTTTCTATTGATGCCCAGCCCATTCTGAAGAGCACCTGTTGAGTTTTACCTGAGTACTGCACTGAGTAGTATTCCCAAACTGTCTCTCATTAACCCTAGTTTTAATTTCGTTGCATTTTTGATTGGACTGATTTGAAAACAACGTGCCCAGTCAGAGTTGTGGGGTGGACAGAAATGGCGTACAGGTGGTATTGCCTGAAATCTGTTGGTAGTTACTGGAGGAGTGGCATTGACCTTGCCGTTTGTCGGTGACACCAGTGAATGACTAAGTGATAGCCAACCCCCCCCTCCACCCCACCCCCCCTCCCTCGCCCTTTATCTGGCTGCCCCCCCCCCCCCATTTTAAATGACAGATGAAGAGGAGGGCCAGGGACCGGGCGGGAACTGTCTGATGCGAGTGTTATCATCTACCCTGGCGCTCAGCGTGAAATCTTTAATGGGAAGATCAGCCCCTGTGAATCCTTGTGTAATTGGATTTGCTGGGGCTCGTGCTAAGTCAGGGCCCAGTGGGTAGCGCAAAGCTTGTTAAGTCTGGACAAGCATCACTGATGCTAGGGGGTTGGGGAGGGTGGGGGGGTGCAATGCAAAGGTAGCCCTGACAGTGGTTTTGGTTGGAGGGGGGGTGGGGGTGGGGGTCTTCTTCTCATCGCTTCATACAAATAGAGTGATGTTTTGGAAATTCCAGAGCCTGGAAAATGCATGCCTTTCTCCTTCTGATTATTTCTGCCTTCATGGCAATGACAATACTGCCCAAGAATGATCAACAAGTCTCTACCCACCACAAACTGGGCATTTATCTCCGGTTATATTCTTTCCTTAGAGCACTTCTTTTGAATGCAGTGATTCCTGTGCACATACAGTATATGGACTCTTTGTGTGTGTGTGCGTGCGTTTCTGCATGCCTGGGTGTGGGTGTGAATGCATGCGTACATTCATGTGTGTGTGTGTGTGTGTGTGTGTGTGAGCAGATCAGTCTCCCACTAACCGCATGCACACTTATAGTGTGTTATGTCAGTGATTATAGAATTAAGCAACATTCAAAAGAATATATTTCCATACACCTGAAAGTGAGTCTGTCCCTTACCCCCCCTCCCCTTCTGTTAAAACAGAGATATCGCATCATATTCATGTCGTGACTCAAAGATGGATCTCATTCCACGCCAGCCCGGCTCTCTGTCTGCTGAAACGCGGCTCTTCCGCCTCGATCAGAAGAACCCGTAACGTTAGAGTCCGCTGCGAATGTTAACAGGGTGCTCGCGTTTAAATTTTAAAGAGGGTAACCGAGAGGGTGACATGTCGGTCTGCAGCCGCAGTACCGCCACCTCGTCAGCAGGGGGCCGACGCTTCCCCCCGACAACCGCCTTCCAGTTCGGTGAAGGACCCATAGATGGGGCATCTTATGCGGGAAGTGGCTTGCTTGGGTGAGCTGTGTACAGATTTTTGAAGGTGTCCTGCCAATTCTCACGTTAAATCTTGGGCCATGACCACTGTTTCTTTCTCAGTTGAAGAGGTTTTTGGTGTCTATTTACACTGCTCAGTTACGCTGTGTCATAGACTCCCATTGGATGTGAAGGCATTACACTGCTGGCATTTAGCAGATGACGTCGTCCAGAATGACTTGCACAACTTTTTTTATTTATTTATTTATTTTTTTTACATAGCATCCATTTATACACCTATAAATATACTAAAGCAATTCAGGTTAAGCCCGGGGGGCGACATAGCTCAGGAGGTAAGACCGATTGTCTGGCAGTCGGAGGGTTACCGGTTCAAACCCCGCCCTGGGCGTGTCGAAGTATCCTTGAGCAAGACACCTAACCCCTAACTGCTCTGGCGAATGAGAGGCATCAATTGTAAAGCGCTTTGGATAAAAGCGCTATATAAATGCAGTCCGTTTACCATTTACCACCTTGTTCAAGGGTGCCACCCACAGTATCCTACTTGGGAATGGAACCTGCAACCTTCAGATTACAAGCTAAGGTTCCCTACCCATTATTCAGGACTTCTGCTCATCTTCCAAATCTGAGAATTGGCCTTCCCCGTAGCGCACATGGTGCCTGGCAGCGAAGAGAGGGTTCGGTGATTAGGGTGCAGAATGTAAACATCAGCCAGCCTGGGGGCCACCTTTTATATCCTCAACGTGAGCAGCGGTCCAGAAAAAATACCGTTGTCACCGGAGCTTCATACATAACTGCTCCCAGCGCTCAACAACGCTGAATCGGTTGCTCGTGTGTGTGATTAGCAAGTAATGCATCCGTCTAATCAAAGATCAGTAACCGGATCCCTGTGCCATGTAGGTTTTTTTTTTTTTTTGGTGCAGGGGGTGGTGGAGCAGATCGTGTTTCTCCATCCTTGTGTTACACACACACACACACACACACGCGCACACACACACACGCACACACACCGGCGGAGTGGTCACCCAGGTGAGCACTGAATAAGATCTCCCCCGCCTCTCTCTGGTCATGAATGATTAACCGCCTCGGTGACTCGGTGAGCGGGTTGGCGGTGCGCTGGAGCTGGGTAACCGCGGCGACGCAGTGCCTCGAGGAACCGGGTGACCTGCGCGCGGGTTTTTTTTTTTTTCGAGCGCGCACCGCTTCTGCCCCCCAGCCCAGAGCCGGACAGCGACCGAGCCGCTTGCCACGGAGTTCCGGAGTGGTGTGGACCAGGACTTCGGCCGCCCCCTGGGGTTCTCTAGGTCTGGCAACCTGGTGGACGGTTCGTACAGGCGCTGTAGACCGTTTACCATGAGAGGAGTCTACAATTGCTGAAGATCACAGCCTTTTCCAGGGTGGAGAACAACTACCGGGATATCCTCTGGTTATTAAAGAACACTTGACTGGACACAGCTTTGGAAGATGCAGGTGGGAGTATTCAACACTTTTAAAGTTGTTTCACTCATAAACATCTCTTTTGTAGATTGATGTGTTTTGTTCATTAGTTTCAGAAAGGCTTTGAAGTATTTTGAAGGTTATCCATTTACACTGTCGTGTACATCCTTAAAATTGATCTGATTTTCAGCATTTAGACATGCATGGACAAAAAGCCAGACAAAAGCCAGTGTACACCTGATTAGATAATCCCTCTCGTGTGATTGGCTGCCTAGGTGTGCCAACTTTCTTTGGGCCCCTTTTGTTATTGTGAGACTGACCCGTGTTTCAGTTTGCGATCGATTTGTGGGAGCTGCTCTTTAGCTCCTGAAGGAGGAACTTGCTCTTGCGATGTGAGCCTCCTCAAGCAGTCAAAGGGTTGGGTCGCTTGCCCATCGCTTGTTTGAAGACCACCACGTTGGATGAAATCGAGTCAGAGAGCTTCGGGCTTGCCAGGAATCCACAATTTTTTTGGAGTTGGAGTTGAAAGGGGCTGATTGTGGGGCATTCTGGGCGATGAGGACGCGCAATGGGGAATTTGGGGAGTGGGACGGGGGGGGGGGTGACGAATCGTAAGTGGGTCGTCGCCTCGTGTGCCAGTAACAGGATCTCGCAGTAGAGGGAAGAGATTGTCGGGGTTGGGCAGAGTGAGGCTGCCGGGCGAATGATGTCAGCGAAGGGAGATAGGGTTTCCTGAGCGAGGACGGCTCGCCGATTCTGCCAGCGAACCGAGCTTCTGATTTAGAGCGATTTAGCTCTTACGCCCTCTGCGCCTCTGTCTGCATCTCTCTCTCTATTCCTTTCTCTATCTCTCTCTATGTCTCTGTCTCTCTCTCTCTCACGCTCTCTCTGTTTCTCTTGTTCTCTCTCTCTCTCTCTCTCTCTCTCTCTCTCTGTCTCTCTCTCTCACTCTCTCTCTGTTTCTCTTGTTCTCTCTCTCTCTCTCTCTCTCTCTCTCTCTGTCTCTCTCTCTCACTCTCTCTCTGTTTCTCTTGTTCTCTCTCTCTCTCTCTCTCTGTCTCCCTCTCTCATTTTCCCTTTCTCTGAAGAGTGAGCTCACCTCGGCTCGGCTCAGCTCAGCTCTTAGGTGACACTGACACTCAAACCCAGATGACGGAGCGTTTCTTAATTAAAACAGGGTTGGGCAGGCTCTGAGGCTGCCATCGTGGAAAACCTATTTGTGTCTGGCACAGGAAACACAGACAGCAAAAAATCCCTTTCTCCCCCCCCGATGCCCATTGGCAAAGAAAGTTAATGCCTGAGAATCACAATGGCCTGAGCACTGGACTTGTGAAGGAGGTTGTGGGTTTGAGATGCATTCTGGGTATTTAATTGTGGGCCACTGAAGTACGGAAGCTCCATCAGCACTGGTCCCTCAATACAGATGGATTACAGAGTATATTCAAGGTGTTAGGCTGTAAGGGCAGTTATTAGCGCAGGTAATTTTTGCCAAACCAATGGCAAAGATAAATTTTTTATTTACAAAATATGACCAAGTTTGAGGCAGGCGCAAGTTAGGGACCGAACAAATAGGCCTCACTGTGTGTTGGCTGCGGTGGCGCGTCCGATAAAAGGTTCCCCCCCGTGAGAGCGGGGATGGCCTCGCCTTTCTACCCCCCACCCCTCCACCCCCACATCGCCCCCCCCCCCCCGGCCGCTTCTGTTCTTTAACCATCGGAATGAGCCGCGCGGCAAACACAGGGGTTTCAAAGAATTCCTCACGAACCGTTCTTCGGCTGTTCGTGTTGGGGCCGCTGGGGTGGATGGGGGTGGGGGTGGGGGTGGGGGTGGAGGGGAAAGACAGAGGAGCCCCCGTTCCCATGTTTGGATGAAGAGGAGGAGGAGGAGGAGAAGGAGGGGGGCAGGTTCAGCACTTGTGAACCCCACTAGCCCATTGTGAGATTGATTTTGACGTCTCGAATGGGCTGCCTTCAATGATATTGTTCACCTGTCTCATTGGCTTAAAGTGGGGGCAGAGTGAGGAGAGGTGGCCAGAGGAGGAGAGGGGTGGGGAGGGGAGGGGGGAAGGGGGGAGGGGGGGGCCGTTATTGGAGTTGCTGACAGGTGGAAGAAAACCTGTTAGCCGACAAGCCCCCCCGCCCCCCTCCAATCCTTCCTCAGGGCCTGCAGACTAAGTAATGAAGTCCAAATTACAACACAGGATTGCTAAGAACAAGCCTCTATTGTCCTCCCCACCCCCCCCCCCCCCGCACTAAATGAGTGTCCCAGCAAACAGCAGGCCACAGACCGTTATTCCACAATTTAGTCTGCCCCGTTGTCTTAAGAAGGCCTTATTTTAGAGGTTCTCAGATCAGACAAATACTGCACCCCCCCCCCCCGCCTTTTCCACCCCCTACTGCTCTCTCCTTTCCTCCATCCACTGCCCCCCCCCCTTCCCTCCCTCCTCCTCACAACCCCCCATTAAATAGGCCAAATCTCCTCTATTGTGCTGGGAATGCCCAGTGTGAAATTCACTGTGACGTTAAATGTTTTCTAATGAATAATTACTGAAAGGATATGCAGGGAGAATATGTGTAATGGATTGTAGACTACGTTTTAAAAAACTTTTTTTTCTCATCCTCTGTATTTACAGAAAAAAAAAAGTCGCCTTTCATAGAAGTAACAAGAGGTATGGGGGGCGGGGGTGGGGGGGGGAGCTTTGTGTCAATTTGATCCAATGGATTATCTTTTTAGATGTTTTCTTTCTGCATTGAAAATTGAAAATCAAAGGATTGTTGCCCTATTTAAAAAAAAAAAAAAAAGAAAAAACGCTAAATAAATAAAAGGTTTTTTCTTTTTTTTTTTGCTGGTTGGAGTTGGGGTGGAGGGGTGGGGCGAGGGTGAGATGAGGGTTGTGGGGGGGGGGGGGGGTAGATATTGAGAAACCTGAATCGTGGGATTTTTTTTTCCCACTGCGCTTCTTCTCAAAGGTGGGGCTGTTTTGGCAGCCTTGCCCTCCTTGACCCCCCGGGGGGAAGCGGTCCCACGGCGATCCGCAGCAGGGCCCATCGGGGGCTCCTGTGCGAGCGGGACGGTTTCGGCGGTATGGGGGTGTGAACCGCGCTGGTCCGCAGGCCGCTCACCAACGCCCCCACCCCCGTGTCCCCGAAATCCTCCGCATCGCTCTGTTCACGCTACGCCATCAGAGGGCTCCGTTTTAAAAGCCGCAGTCGTCCCGCGATCCCAAAACATTTACGGCGAGTTTTTCCCAAATTCCCCAGATGCCTGATCATCTTCATTCAGCCTGCAAAGAAGCATCAAGAATCATCAGTCATGTGAATCGGACTGATGCTCTCTGTGCCCTAAAGATGCTTGTCCCTGTATATTTAGATGTAAGATTAGGAAAATATGTATATACAATGAGAAGGTTTACAAGGTCTCAGCACGTGCATCTCCAGTGCCAGCAGACTGTACTGAGGTTTGCTTTACATTTCTGTCTCATTTTATTTGGGGAACGGCAGACTTTGTAGTCATGTACATTTAGCCGCTATCCAGCTAAACATTACACATCAACTATGAATGCCATACCTTGCAGAAGCAGCATGCATGAGGGTAAAGGTAAATAGGCATTATGGAATACAGTCCATGTCAGGCAGTACATTTTTTGCAAATTCCTGGATATTTCTGCTTGACGTTCATGCCCCCCATGACTGTGATGCTTGGTATGTTTGTTATGGGGGGGTTGTGCCAGTGAACTAGCTACCTCACTCTGTGGGGAAAAATAGCATCGGAAACTTGCACTGGTTGTAGGATGAATCGTCTCCCTTAAATTATGGTCTTCTACCCCCACGATAAAGAGTGGCCACTTGTTAAAGAGTTTTTGTTCAAAACAAAATAAGTTATTTACGCTTTTTGAAATGTGCACATGCGAGCGCGTCACGTATATCGTGCGATTTGCAAATCTGGCACGTGATTGGCTGCCCGCTGAGCCAATCCCCAGGACTTTCTACACGGGTCTTTGGAGAGAAGCCGTGCGTGTTTGTATCCACTTGCCTGTCTCGGCGCCATTCTTTCTCAATTAAACGTGAACCCCGTTCTTAATTACACGCATGTCGAGCTCCGGTAAATAAGGGTATTATTATTTTAATTTGTTGGCACACCACAACAGCGGTGGCGCCCTAGCTGAAGATAGCCTCATTGGGAGGACAGGGGAGACATGGTATGAAAACTTCAGGATGGGACTGTCCGTGGTTCACAAATGGTACTCACAGTACAGTACATTCCTCGCTTGATAAAGCTCTTTCTTGTCTGTACGGACACACAAATACAAACGATGAGCAAAAATAGTATTTTATATTTACTTTTAGCTGAGTGTCACAAAGACAAATCCATGGCATAAAGCTATAAGAAATAATGAATGTGAAATTAAAAACTAACCTTGTTTATGGACAAAATCCAATAAGTTAAAACAATATTCCGCCTTATGCTTCTTTTTTGTTCATAATTAACAAACAAAATTCCCCTAGCACTGTCTCTAAATTCAATAAAATGCCTCATTGGAGGATTTGGCTAGCGAATTGTATTTTATTTCTTACTGTAATGTTTTTTTTCTGCATAATCCCAAATAGTATAGGCAGCATTGGCATTTACTATAACCACAGAGAGAGAGAGATGACGAGAGAGAGAGAACTGAATGCACATTAATTTATTAGACATATTTTATTGAATGGCTGTGCACAAGGTGTTAATGGGTGGTGAGCGTTCTGGCGCAAAATGGCTGCCGTGCATCACCCAGGTGGGTGCTACACATTGGTGGTGGGTGAGGTGAGTTCCCCTTCACTGTAAAGCACTTTGAGCATTTGGAAAAGTGCTATATAAATGTAATTAATAATAATAATAATAATAATAATAAAAGGTGCGCAAAAAATAAATAAATACAAATGGCTGACCTAAGGATGCACTTTGGAGAGCTTTCGAGCGACGCGAGAACAAGAGAGCGGAACTTGGCACTCACCACACTCGAACCCTTGGCCAAGTCCGCTCCGCGCTCAGCTATAAAGATTACCGGCCTGTATTTAATGGGCAGAGGAGAAGGGGTGATGTTACCGGATAGCTGTCGAGACGGACAGCTTGTCACAACAGTGGCCGCTGAAAAGAGAGAGAGGAGAATCTGAAGACCTCCGGCGGCGATACTCAAACCAACGAGCACGAGCTCTGTCACTGCCCTCACTTTTCAATCAATAAGTCATGATTGGTTCTCTTCTGTTATTTGGGCTTTCCGGAGAAGAAAATCTCTTAAACCCCCCCCCCACCAAGCTGAGACTCAGATGTGAAGACAGTCTGGCCAATCAGTAGCACTAATTTTTCAGTTATATTTTCCAGGTGGAAAGAAAGCCGGGGCTGGATTTGGATACATGGGGCATATTTGAGTATCCTTGGTATAAACTGTTCAGAATTTAGAAGTGCCACAAAATGTATTGAAAAGGGGCTGTTGGGATATGTAGTCCAGATTTTGTCAAATGCGCTACATAGTCTCATTGCCTGTCACCTCCCCTTATGCTCTCTGACAATTGCTTTGCAGTGCTTTAGCTCATGAATGTGCCACAGGCATGTGAGTGGATGGAGCGTTTGATTCTCTCCTGTGATTGGTCGCAGAAACGGAAGAGTCACAGCAACCAGCTGAACATGGAGGGGTCCCTGATAGCTCGGGACCTCGTGGGCATCCAGGACTTTGTCCTTTTGGACCCCCACACCAGCGAGACGGCCTTCCTGGACAACCTGAGAAAGCGCTTCAGCGAAGACCTCATTTATGTGAGTAGGGGCTGCTTTCACAGGTCAAAGGTCAAATCTGCTGCAGCTCCCTGAATGAGTATGGGGTTCCATGATTGGAGTCATGTTAAAGTGGCGATCCTTAATATTTCCGTTTTGGTGGATTTAGCAAAATTTATGGTGACCGATGGTCACAAAGATTCATTTTCACACTCCAAATACCAGGGTTCCATTTGAAACAAAGCTAATACAAGGAGCACCAAGAGTGCTTATTTTTCTTGGAAAATAATCCAGCGGTAGCGTATTTCAGAGAACGAAGACTTCCTAGAGTCCAACAACAATCGGTAATGGAAAGCAAACATATTAAACTTAATTGTAAAGATAATTTTTGGATTTGACGTCACCTGACACCACCAGTGCATTTGGGGGAGAAATTTCAGATCACAAAGGCAATTGGCCTACAGCCATTTTCAAGCTCACACCTGCTACTATAATGGCGTAATTGGCGGCAAGTCATCGTACAACGTCGAAGAATGGAAAAGACTCTTAACTTCTTCCTTCTCCCCTTCTCCCAGACCTATATTGGCACTCTTTTGGTGTCTGTCAACCCGTACAAAGACCTCGACATCTACAACAAAAAGCAAATGGACACCTACATGGGAGTCAACTTCTTTGAACTTCCGCCCCATATGTGAGTGTACAGTACTGCATGGGTGTGTGTGTGTGTGTGTGTGTGTGTTTGAATATGTGTGCAGACAAGCAGAGGTTTTTTAATATTCAGTTCATTTTTGCAATTTAGTTAGCACCAACAGTGCACTGTAATCAACTCTGCAAAGGCCATCTGGCTAAATTTGCATTGCCTGAAGGGTCATTACACAGGCACTTGTTGTCCAGTTATAATTCTCTTTGTTCAGATAACTGACTCATTGGAAGAGGGGGGGGGGGGGGGGGGCGGGGGGTGGGGTGGGGGGGGAACCCATGAGAGATTCTGAAGCACGCATGTGCATGTGCAAAATGTTTGAAATGATAGAGATTTGAAAGCTTGAGATAACTGTCTTGCCTCTGCAATTCATTTGGCGAGACTTATTCCCCCGGTTCTTTAGGGGGCACTTCCAGGATTCACGGTTTTTTTCTTCCTCTGAACGCTTCCCTTGGTCCTGTGGCCTCTGTGCTCTCTCGCCAGCTACGCCCTGGCGGACAACGCGTACCACACCATGCTGATGGAGACCAACAACCACTTCATCCTGATCTCCGGCGAGAGCGGCGCCGGGAAGACCGAGGCCTCCAAGAAGATCCTGCAGTTCTACGCGGTCAGCTGCCCGAGCACCAGCCTCCTGCACAGCGTGCGGGACCGCATGCTCGTGTCCAACCCGGTCCTGGAGGTGAGAGGGCGAGGGCGGGGGGTGGGGGGGGGGGGCGGGTACTCTGCACGCGCCTGGTCGCTCGCTCAAACTCCCCTTTCACCCGGTGTGGGGTTTTCCTTCAGCCCAAATTCTGACCCCTGGTGCACCCCTCTCTGCCACAGGCTTTCGGGAACGCCAAAACACTGAAGAATGATAACTCCAGCCGCTTCGGGAAGTACATGGACATCCAGTTCGACAGAGAGGTGGGGGGGGGGGGTCATTATTTCCCATGCCTGACCACCAACCCTGGTGCACATGGATATTAGGTGGTACCCAACTGCCTTGGTTGTTGACCGTGGTCCTCCATCTTATCTTTTTAAAGGGAGAAGCTGTTGGGGGACACATTCTCAGCTACCTGCTGGAGAAGTCTCGGGTGGTCCATCAGAACCATGGTGAGAGGAACTTCCACGTCTTCTACCAGCTAGTGGAGGGCGGGGAGGACGGGCTCCTTCAGTCCCTGGGCCTGGAGAGGGACTGCCAGCACTACAGTTACCTGGTACAGGTGAGAGAAACCCTCTCTCATGACCTCACTGCCAGCTGGAGGCCTCCTGTTCACTTGGCTCATTGCTTGAGGTTCAGGGGCGGCTTTATCCAGGGATCCTATGACAGACCGAATCGGAAAATTTCCCCCATTTGATGCCTTTAATCTGTTCAAAGAAGTCAAAACATCCTCATATGGCAACTGGATGGGATTTTCCTAATGGGACAAAAAAGGTGGTGCAGTGGGTAACACTGTCACCTCACGGCAAGAAGGTCCTGGGTTCATACATGTAGTCTGTATCTGAACCTGTCCTCTCTTGAACAGGGGGAATGTGACAAAGTGAGCTCCATCAATGACAAGAATGACTGGAAGACGATGAGGAAAGCCCTCTCAGTCATTGAATTCACAGAGAGCGACATCCAGGTAAGGTCAGAGACTGCTACCGTCTGAAACAGTGCTAAGAGTACTGTTTCTGAATGCAGTCAATTCCGGGTTAATCCAGCTGACCAGCAGTGAGATAGAACCGCTGTATAAACTCACTCAGGACTAAACTATAAACTTCCGCTCATGACTTAAAAAAATGTATCATTTATTTATATGTTTATTTATTAGTTTTTTTTTTGCGATACTATAGATGGGAACAAGGTGGAGTTGTGGCATGTCCCTTCTGACGAGCGATCTCCCTCTACTTTTGTTTTCAACGCAGCCTCTGTTCGAGATCATCGCCAGCGTCCTCCACCTGGGCAACGTCCACTTCAGTCCCGACGCCCGGGGCTACGCCACTCTGCCCAGCAACGTTGAGCTGCGCTGGGTCTCCAAGGTGACCTTCTAGAACCGCTCTTCCGGAACCCCACGCTTGCGTTCCACATTTCTGAGTGGCTGATGACTGACTCGCTGTGGGTTTCCCTCTCCCAGTTACTGGGGGTCCATGTGCAGGTGCTCCTGGAGGCCCTGACCTACAGGAAGATTGAGGCCAAGACAGACGAGGTGAAGGAGCTGTGAGACCACAAAATGGCCGCCCACCTTTTTAGAGTTCGCTTGTCATTATAATGATTTTTTTATTCCTCCTTCGGTTCCCAGGTCCTCAGCCCCTTCACCATAGACCACGCCATCTATGCCAGAGACGCATTGGCCAAAGCGATATACGGTCGCACCTTCACCTGGCTCGTTAACAAGATCAATGAGTCTTTAGCCAATCAGGTAAGTCACATGTTTAAGCTGCCATTTATCAGTGAGGGAAATCAGGTTTGGATAAGAATTTTGCCTCCAAGTGAACCATGTTGGTGTAAGAAATTAGCCTTTTACTTGTGAAAGCTCAGACCTTTATTAAAGGCCTCCAGTACCTTTATAAAAAAAGATTGAATCCTCCAAGGCTGACTTCTCATTTCATTTTCTTTCTGCACTATAGGATTCAACTAAGAAGACGGTCATTGGGTTATTGGACATCTACGGCTTTGAAGTATTCTATGTGAACAGGTAGGAGGAACTGAGTTGCTTTGACTTGTCATAGTTGTAAGCCTCATAGGAAAGATTAATTTTCATAAGAAGCTGGCATGTGATTGGTTGTCTGCTGGGCCAGGGTCAAGATTTTTGATGCAGACCGTTGAAGTTGAAGAGGGCACACTCAACCAGTTGTCTCTTACCAGCTTGGCAGCATGGTTTACCAAATAAATCTGAATCTCATTCTTAAATCTGACTTGCAATGATCTTGTTTATAAGTGTGCTGCTATTTTTTTTTTTTTTTGCTGGAACACAACATTCATGTCTTTGTGCTTCTCAGTTTCGAACAGTTCTGCATCAACTACTGCAACGAGAAGCTGCAGCAGCTGTTCATCCAGCTCACTCTGAAAGCTGAGCAGGAGGAGTATGAAACTGAGGGCATCGAGGTGCGGCCTTCCCTTCCGTGTCCAAACCATTCCCACCCACATAATCTGCCTACTGTTTTTGTTGTTGTGATTCCCTCAGTTGCGTAGTGGAGGATTTGAGTGCTTTTCTACTCTAACTGTTTCTCCAGTGGGAGCCGGTGCAGTTCTTCAACAACAAGATCATCTGCGACCTTGTGGAGGAGAAACACAGGGGCATCATCTCCGTGCTGGTGAGGGGCTCCGACAGATGACTGACAGGCTGAGATGAGGAGGGAGGGACAGAGAGCGGGTGATGGATGCCTGTGATCCCCCTGTAGCAGCAGTGACTCAGCTCTGGTTGTGTAACACCCCCCCCCCTCCCCACCCCCCAGGATGAGGAATGCCTGAGACCTGGGGAAGCCACGGACCTCACCTTCCTGGAGAAGCTGGAGGAGAAGATGGGCAACCACCCTCACTTTGTCACGTTAGTACCATCTAACATCACAGAGAAACACACACACACACACACACACACACACTGCTTAACCCTTTGCTGACGTGGTCTACAGGCACAAGCTGGCCGACAAGCAGATGCGTAAGACGCTGGAGAGGGGCGAGTTCCGTCTCCTTCACTACGCCGGCGAGGTCACCTACTGCGTCATCGGTGAGAGGAACGACCCAAACACCCCACCGCTGGGCCCCAGACCAGCATTTATCAGAGCAGTCTAATAACTACTCCACTGTCTTGGTTGGTGTACAGCAACTGCATTCTCTAGTGCTGGGTCAGTTTTGTTAAAACACATATTCAAACTACTAATTAAAGTCATTCCTTTATTGATATCACATATTCACACGCAAACAGGCAACTGCAGGGACAGCCTCGATGACTGGACCGAGGCCCCCAAAAAAAGCCGTTCTCGCCTTGACCCCTCCGCCGTGTTTTCTCTGCTTTCTCTTTCCAGGGTTCATTGACAAAAACAATGATCTTTTGTACAGGAACATCAAAGACGTAAGTGCCCGGGACTTTGAGAAGGGGATTATGCACAAGCCGGGGGGGTTGGGGAGGGGGGGGGCAAAGAAGCCATTCTCAGCCTGGTTCCTTAATTATTCATAGTCCAGCAGACTTGGCCTAAATAATGGAAGAGTTGATTGCAGTGCTAGTGGGCTGGCTGGTCTTGAGTGTCCGTGTTAGACACACGTGTGCGTGTGTGCGTGTGTGTGTGGGTGTGTGTGGGTGTGTGTGTGTGTGTGTGTGTGTGTGTATGTGTGTGTGTGTGTGTGTGTGTGTGTGTGTGTGTGGGTGTGTGTGTGTGTGTGTGTGTGTGTGTGTGTGGGTGCGCGCTGTACCCTTCCCCGAGCAGGTGATGCGCCAGTCCAAAAACGCCATCGCCAGGCACTGCTTCGCGTCCGCGGAGCCGGACAGCAGGAAGAGGCCAGAGACGGTAAAGGGTCGGATCGGTGTCGTGTGTTTCCGCTGAAAGGGGGCGGTGCCCGTTTCTGGGAAGATGTTCCAGTCTAGACTCACCTGTCAGGCTGGGGTACTTCCCCCTGTACCAAGCACCGCATACCTGTATTATACATCCTTTCATTTTGGACTACTTTACCAGCTCGTTTAATACCTCAGCTGTAACTTGCTCAACCCATTTGATGATTTGCTGTGATAGATCCCTTATTACATTTCTGTTACCCTCCATTCTACCTCCTTACTTTACACTGGGCTGGCCAGTTCCCCCTCTGTAGCCAGGCTCCTCCTGAAATTTCTTCCCACTGGGGAGTTTTTTTTAACCTTGCTTGCTTTTTGGGGGTTGAGGCCTGGGTTTTGCCTGGATTTCCTTCTGTTATTCTGTGAAGTGTGACAGTTTATCTGTAAAAAAAGCACCATACAAATAAAATTGACTTGATTTGATTTGATTTGATTCGATTCGATTCGATTCACTGATTGGTCAGACAGGGAGGGCCTGGGATCCTAACAGGGTCTGAAATAAGACTCCTGGTCTCCATGCCAACAGGACAAAGCAATGGAAGGCCATGCAAGGCTTAGTCCTTGGCCCAGTTCTCCCTGTAAAACAGCGAAAAAGGTCCAAAGCTACTTTAAAATATCTGATTTATTTCGGCACACAAAATGGCAGCAATGTCTTGGTCAACCGGCCTTCTTCAGGCTGTGTGTTCCCCCAGTACCACTCTTCCTCTCGAACCCCCTTTCCCCTGTGCTGTCACATGCAAGACCAACTGTAGACAGCTGCAGCTGAAAGGTGGTGGTGGAGGGTGGAGGGTGGGAGGGGGTGGGCAGGGGGCGTGGCCGGTAAAAAAACGGCAGGCTTGTCTTATCCACACGGGCCCGTGTCTCCACAGGTGGCCACGCAGTTCAAGAACAGCCTGACGAGGCTGGCGGAGCACCTGATGTGCAAGGAGGCCTGGTACGTGCGGTGCCTGAAGTCCAACGAGGCCAAGGAGCCCGGTGAGACACCCCGCCAAAAAAAAAACCTCGCCAAAGAGCGGGAAAGTGTCGCTACGCTGGCCCGGCGGCGGCGGCCTGCTCCTCACGGGCGGGATCGTCACGTGTGGCTCCGCCCCCCTCTCTCCGCAGGCCGGTTCGATGAGGCGCTGGTGAGGCACCAGGTGAAGTACCTGGGGCTGATGGAGCACCTGCGGGTCAGGCGTGCGGGCTTCGCCTACCGACGGCGCTACGAGAACTTCCTGCAGAGGTACGCAGACAGGTCCCTCGAGGGACGCCGAGGTGTCCCCCTTTTTTTTTTGGAAGAGATCCCCCCGCTTTGGTGGCAGACGAAAAAGGCTTTTTTTTTTTTATGAACCCAAAATAGGTGGAGCTATTTCATGCTATTAGTGACTCTGTGATTTGAACCAATCATTTTGCTCTGCTGCAGAGAAACGACTCTCTTGATTGGTCTTGATTGGATGAACAGCACACCGTAGCTCCAATCATCATGGGATTCATGGAACCTTCCATCGCCTTTGGCTGTGAACAGCCAACTCTGTAAAATAATTTTTTTTAAAACCAAAAAAAAAAGACCTGAGGAATATTTTTAAATCGTACTAAAGGAAACATAAATTCATAGGAAAGGCTTGGAATACTGGTGAAACTAGAAAATATCTTTAAAAATTGTCAAGTAATCTCCAGGAAGTTGACTGGTGTCCAAAGCAGGGGTGTGAAACTCCAGTTCTGAGGGGGGGGGGGGCGCAGTGTCCGCTGCTTTTCAGTGTAATTCCCTTCTCCATTTTAAGTGGTTCGTTTTTTCACACGCTTGATTTCCGAGGCCTAAGATGGCTGCCGATTGGACTCACAGAACCCTGCGGAGCTTAAGTTCTTGAGATCCCTGGATTGCAGAGCTTCACCTTTAACCCAGATCTGCTCCTCTCTGGGCGGACTGTGGTGGGCTGAGGTGCACAGGTGCTCAGGTGCTCAGGTACCCCGTGTTCCTCGCAGGTATAAGCCCCTGTGTCCGGACACCTGGCCCCACTGGAGAGGGGTCCCCGCCGACGGTGTCGAAAAGCTGGTCAGACACCTGGGCTACGGGCCGGACGAGTACAAGATGGGCAGGTAAGAGAAGTGCCCTCTCCACACAGGTCCCAGAGCGTGCAGGTGAGACTGACCACTTCCACTGACACTTGGAAATGCACATTATATATACGTACCTGCGTTTTATTTGCTCCCTGTTCCTTTGTTTTCTACTTTTAGTTTTTTTCTTGCTCCAGTTTTTTAAAATTTATTTTCCTTTACTTCCTTTCTGAGTTTATTCCAGTAAGGTATCTATTTACTAATGGTCGTGGAAATTATAATGATAATAATAAAGTTTATAATAAAATTGGCCCTCCCAAGATGGGGGGGTGGTAGTATTCGGGGAAAAAACACATTGCATTTAGTTCGTTAGTACAAGGTCTTATCCACACCCACTTATACAGCTTCCACATCTTTACACACACCGCATTTGCGTAGCTGTCTATCAGCTGAACTAATTCGGCCTAAGTACCTCGCTCCAGGGTACAACGGTAAGCAATGCCCCTTCTGGTAATTGAACCTGCAGCCTCTTGGTTACAGGAACTCTCTATCTCTCTGACCGTTGCGCCGCACTGCCACGCGCTGAGATCCCGCAGACCTCAAGTCAACCCTGTATCCTTCTCCGCGCAGAACCAAGATATTCATCCGCCACGCCCGGACGCTTTTCGCCACAGAAGACGCCTTCGAGCGCTGTAAGCACGAGCTGGGTAGGTGTCTATTTTTGGAAAATGTAGTATATAGAGCCCTGCGATAGATTGGCGGCCTGTCTATGCCTCTTGTCCAATGTACGCTGGGATAGGCTCCAGCACCCCTGGCGACCCTGCCCAGGATAAGCGGGTATAGATAATGGATGGATGGATAGTATGTAGATAAAGTTGTCCGTTTTTTAGGATTGGCCAAGGTCATCCTGCTCTCATTAATCTTGCAGCGTCGAGGATTCAGGCCAAGTACAAAGGCTACAGAGCGAAAGGAGAGTTCCGGAAACAGAAGGAAGCGGGTAAGCGGAGGGTAGAACTAGCGCTCAGAACGTGCTTAAAATATGTCTCAGTTACTCAAACCTCGCTATAAACGCAGTGGATACGGATGTTCTTGATGACACCTGCCTGTGGCCAGGCTCTGAGTGTGTGTGTGTGTGTGTGTGTGTGTATGTGTGTGTGTGACTAAATGCTGTACCTTCAGCCACCAAGATTGAGACCTGCTGGAGAGGAGTACAGGCCAGGAAAGAGAGAGAGAAGAGGGCCTGGGCTGTCAAAGTTATCAAGAAGTAAGAAATATACAATCCGCTAGAATACAAGTTTAATTTTATGACATGGCTCAAACAAAATGGCTTCTATTAGCTGTTAAGATTTATGACCCCTTTCTCCCACTGGGCTATTGAGGCAACGTCTCAGTGATCGTTTTAGCTGGCAACACAGACAGGCATAAGCAAGAAATAGCCTGAATTTTTTTCTTCCCTTCTTTGGGCAGATTTATCAAGGGATACATGAACAGACATCTGGCGACGTCTGCGGACAACTCAGAGTACCTGGCCTTCGTCAGAGTCAACTATCTCAACAGGCTGAAGGACAACCTGCCCAAAACTGTCCTCGACAAAACCACCTGGCTGACCCCTCCACCTGTCGTGAAGGAGGTAGGAGGAGCTTGAGGGAGTGGCCGCCATCTTTCAACAGGGGTTGAGAGCAGAGTCTTAATTTGAACCAGTTTGAGGTTATTTTTTTGTCTTTATATTACTTACGTGTTGGGGATTTTCCTTATTTGTTTTCCAAACTGTATCAAAAGAAAGTTTTAAAAATAATCTGTGACCTGGGTGCGGTTCAGGTATTTTTTCTACCCAGTACAGTGGAGGATAGAATTAGACATCAACAGGCTGCCCCATGAAGTCATTTGAAGTAGGAAGTATAAGACTTCCAGGTTGACCAGGTGAAACTCTGTGGTACTAGAACACCCCCAGGCCTGTTCTGTGCTCATGAATTGTGGGATAGGTGCTTCAGGTTGTGGTCCTCCCGCGTTCCACAGACCTCGGAACTCCTGCGCAAGCTCCACACGCGAATGCTGGTGCGGAAGTACGTGAAAGGGACCACACCCCAGCGGAAAGCCCAGGTACGTCCAGGTGTCCCCCACCCCCGCCCCACCCCACACCCTCCCTCGCCTTTCAGTGCTTCCCACCCTACAGGCCTTGCTAATCCTCATTATTCTTACAATTAGTATTATCTGCGGGAGATATTTCCCTCGTTAATATTTTCGACCGTCCATTCTGCCCCCTCAGCTGCAGCTTAAAGAGAAAACCAGCGCCATGTTCAAGGGGAAGAAGGACAGCTATGCGCAGAGCGTCTCCAAGCCCTTCGTAGACACCAGGATCAGTCAGTATAGCCCGTCCTTCCGACAGCCTGTGTCACTCATCGCTGCATTGCTTGTGGGTTAGATGGAACAGCAGTGTTTGCTTTCCAACTTGTGTTAATTCTCTGAGTGTATGATATCCCCCCCTGTACACTGTGTCTCCAGGTGAGGAGGATATCAACCCCAGGGTCGTGCAGACAATTCGCCAGGAACGAATCAAGGTAAATAAAAAATTTTTTAAAAATAACTGCTTGGAACTGCTGTATAGACTGTACCAACTGAGCTATTTTGAAGGAACCGTGAAGAAATCTATATCTATACACAATTAAATTTCTCTCTCTCCCCCCCTCCCTCTCCCCCCCTTCTCCCTCTCCCCCCTCCCCCCTCCCCCTCTCCCCCCTCCCCCCTCCTCTCCCCCCTCCCCCCTCCCCCCTCCCCTCCCCCTCTCCCTCTCCTCCCCTTCTCCCCCTCCCCCTCTCCCTCTCCCCCTCTCCCTCTCCCCACCCCCCTCCACAGTATAGCACCCCGGTGGTGAAGTACGACCGGAACGGCTTCAAGTCTCGCCAGCGGCAGCTCATCCTCACCCAGGCTGCGGCCTACGTGGCGGAGGAGGCCAAGATCAAGCAGAGGGTGGCGTACGGCGCTCTCACAGGTGACCGGCACACCTGTGGGCCCTGGGGTTCCGCACGCACACCTGGGGTGGCCGGCCGACCTATCGTTTAAAAAAAAAAAATTTTAAACATTTTTTTCCTCGGTTTCATTACATTACATTTATTTGGCAGACGATTTTATCCAAAGCGATGTACAATAAGCGCATACCGGATGCCATTGGAACAACTACAGAACACAGGTCCGATAAGGAGCAATACTCATTATGTAACAGTTATTCATAGCCGTGAGCACACTAAGTCCAGTTCACACAGTGAACATTACTCTGACCCTAACCCCATGCCAAGTCAAACATGACGGTGATTATTCGGGTTTCGTTTATCCGTAAAATTCTGTCGCGTGACTGAGAGTGGCATGGGAGGAGCGAACGGGCTGACGGAGGTCTCGCTGCGATTGCAGGCGTGTCCGTCAGCAACCTGACCGACAGCATCATGATCCTGCACGTCAGGTGCGAGGACGCCAAGCAGAAGGTAGGTCCCTGTCCCGTCACCACATCCAGGTGTGTGTTGGTCTCTAACCCTAACCCTAACCCTGCAGTGATCCTGGTGTGCTGTGTCTTCAAAGAAATAAAACTTTCAAAAGGGGAGAAAACTCCAGGATACCTTCTTATGCCTGTCGCAGGGAGGGGGAGGAAAAACAGAACCTCAAGTGTGACTCTAAATTGCCCCAAGGACATTTCCTTTGATGACTGTGGAGGGGAGAGAGATATAGGGGGAACAGACAACATGCCTGTGGTCACACAACAAGTTTGCCAGATTTCAACTGCGTGACCCGTACGGTTTTCCCTGTCCCGTGTGTGTTTAGGGGGACCTGGTGCTGGAGTGTGAGCACCTGTTCGAGGCGCTGACCAAGCTGAGTGTGGTGGCTAACAAGCAGGAAGCCATCAAAGTGGTCCAGGGAAGGTGAGGCCTGAGCACTGTCTGCTGGAGAAGACTTAAGGCAGGGGGTGTCCCATCTTATCCAAAAATGGGCTGATGTGGGTGTTTTAGGATTTTGTTTTAGCCCAGTGCTAGATTCAGCCGATTGACCAATCACGGTCTTAAATCAGACGTCAGTAAGCAAAATCAGGGATTCTAGTATCAAGCTAAGAACAAAAACCTGTACCCCCACGGCCTTTTTGGGATAAGATGGGACACCCCCTCGACTTGGGAGAGAATCAAAGAGCACCCTACCATAGCATAACCGCTTTGTGTTTCTTCAGCATCAAATTCGACATCCAGCCGGGCAAGGAGGGATTTGTGGACTTCGCCAGTGGCCAGGAGCCCATGGTGTACAAAGCCAAGAATGGCCACCTGATGGTGGTGAGTAAAACAGAGCTGTGATATGGCATCCTGCACCAATGGGAAATGCTGTGGTCCAATGTACAATATTGAGCCCTATGTCCAGAGGAGAAAAGTATTAATTTTGATATTTAATTGAGGATAGACAGTAACATAGCACCCCCCCCCCCCCCACCAACCTGTCCTTTCCACCAGGTATCTCTGCGAGCCAGAGCTCGGTGATTGGAGAAGGGGGTCTCCCGGACACACGATAGGCCAGGTGATCTTCGAGGACGTACGGATCCCACCAAGACCCCTGAATATTTCATCAGAGAGGACAGACAGGCCTGGTGAAAGGACCTCCCCCACCCACCCCCCGAAATGCAGTGACATCACCCTCTGTGGGTGGGGGTCCAAGCTGCCACCTGCAAGGTGGGGGGGGGAAGCTGGAAGAACATGAGCGTTGCCCCTGGAAACGGTGACCACTGCCCTCCAAAAATGGAACATCCCAGGTCTTCAGTCTCCTCACTAAAACAGTTCAGTGCAAAAATGAACGCTCCTTCTCCAGTCTTCTCATAGGGTTAATTAAAATAACAAGGGCTAAAAACAACATTTCCCAAAGTAATAATTTGGGTATACTGTGTCAGTACTTAGAAAGCATTTAATTACGTATGTAACAGGGTAAAATATTCCACTTCTCATAGGTTTCAGAAATGTAACATCTGGAGGCTTTATCAAAATTGTCCTTCGTTATTTCTTTGTGATATCAAAGCCATATGTATCATAATTTTATATGTAACGCTCAGCAAAATGTGTTTAAAATAAAAGACAGTCCCAACAAAATGCTCTGGTATAAATCTTTTATTGAGATAATGCAGGTATAAATATAGGTAAAAGATATCTCTGTGCAGACCAGTACAAAGAGTTTTTTTTTTTTTTCTATGTGTGATGATTGTAAAAAATAACGTCTTGTCATCTAACAAAAAATGTAGGTATGTTTCTTCTTCGTGAACACTGAAGACGCAGATCCTAGAACTGCAGTCCCTAACTGCTCCTACTAAAGCAGACCCTCTCGGCCTCTGGAGCGTGGCGTCCGGTTTCCGGTTTTTTAGGTCTTCGGTCTCCTGTTTCCAAACAGGAGGAATTATTTAATCACCCGGCAATTCTTTGACACCTCACTCCAAGGCTCAAATTCTCCTTTAAAATTTCCACACGTTGAGCTCGGTGAGAATTTCAGGCGATCGAACAAAGAAACGCGGCGGGTGCGCCGGCTGCTTAGCCCCCGCCAGCTTAGAGTAACCGAGAAGCAGCCGACTTCGAACGGAGCCGAAGAAATACCGCGATTAGGCTGCGAGCCCCGGCCACAAAACCGTAAAAAGGAAACCATTCGTTTATCCTTTCGCATGGCGCCCTCTAGTGGTGAACATCGGGACTTTCTCCAAAGCACAGGTCTCGTTACTGCAGTGCCTAGGCAAACCTTTCTTCGAGAGCACGCAGCCTCAGGCAAACCGCACGTCACGTAAACATATCTCCGAGACATTCAGACTCTCCATTCTCCGCTAATCCCTCCGCTTTCTCAGCAGACTCCATTAAACCGCACCCCACTCTCGCACGCGCGACACAAGACCCCAGCGACAAAAAAGCACAATGGCCGTTTCCTTCTCGCGTTTCCGGCACAGACATTCCATTCATGATACGTTATTATGTTAAACAAGAGTCAGCACGGCACAGTAAAAAGCCTAAACCGTTTAAAAGTCCTTCACTTCTGGACACCTGTGGCCAGGAGCGTCCAGTCGCTGCTCGTGTCTGACCAGCGCTCGTTACACCAAATGATAACCCGGCGACAGACGAGGATATGAAAAGATGACACTTCAAACCGCGACACACACACACACACAACGAAAAGGCAGCTCCACACACTGCACACAGACTCACTCATCAGCACGGACACGTCAACTACACACAGCAATATTCACAGAGTACTGGGTGCAGATTATCGTGGGTGACATCAACTTACTATAATAGTGACAACACAATAATAGCAATGGTACTTCAAAACATACCACCAAGATGCAGACCTTTTAACTTGGTGGGTGGTAACGAATTAAGATCCTCAATGAGAGAATGTTTTTTTTTTTTTTTAATGTTGGAGTTTCAGAAAAACGTGAAAGAACTTGAACTCAAGGCAGTACCCTCAAAAATGTCTCCCTACCCAATTTCAGAACCCAGTTCCGTATCTCCGCTTGAATGCACACAGGTTCAAACTGCCACAGGGACACCCCCCACCCCACCGAACGGGCTGCGGTTAGCTTTCACCCGGCAGAGCAGCTCCTCGTCCCACAGAGCCCATAAACCCAAAAATACAAAATGGATTCAGTTATCAGAGAAGCACAAGCACACTGAGGAATGCCTTCCGTCTAATTTTTTTTTTTTTTATTGGACCACTTGGGGGGGGGGCTGCTGCAGTCGCGGAAGGATTTGGCCCTTTTTCTTTCTAAGCCGTTTGAAATGGCTGGGATTTTAAACTGCCGCTTGAGGGGGTGGAGGGGGTGGGGGGTGGGGGGTGGGGGGGGGGGGGGTAGAAACAGCACTCGTCGGGCAGAGAGCTGCTCTGAACACACCTTCTGCCTCGCCTGAACACCTGACCCTCAGAGCCACTGCTGCTCTCAACACTTCTTTTAAAAAAAAAAATTAAAAAAAAACGCAAAGGGGAAACCCCTTTCTCACCCCCGCCCCACCCGCCGAGACGAACCACCCCATCGCCCACGGTAACGACAACAACAACTCACGAAACATCGAGTGAGAAAAGGTGCGTTCTCTTAAAACATTTCCATTAAGGGCACATAGCTGCATCTGTGGTGAGGGGGAGGGGTGGGGGGAGGGGGGGGGGGCACCGGGACGGTGAGTTTGTTTAAGAGACGTGAAGTCTGTGCCTCTCTCTTCCCCTGTGACTGTAGGATGGAGGGGATAGAGTGTGTGTGCGTGCGTGCGTGCGTGCGTGCGGGCATTCGTGTGTGAGCTGTGTGTTTGTGTGGCGTGTGTGTATACAGGCATTCGCGTGCGAGTGTGCGTGGTGCGTGTGTGTGTGTGTGTGTGGTGTGTCTGTGTGTGTGGGCAAGGAGAGAGGCTAAGCGCTAGTCACTGTAAGGCACGGGCCGCAGGGCCGAGGGGGGGCGGGGCTTAGGGGGCGGTGAGAGGGGGCGGGGTCACTGGTGGTGGTGGGTGCGGTCGTCCGGCCGCTTGACGTGGATGCGGCGCACGCGCTCGATGCGCTCGCGCTCCTCGTCCTCGTCCAGGTGGTGGGAGCGCCCGGCGGCGCCCCCGGTGGCCTCCAGCAGGGCGTTGTCGGGGCCCCGCCCGTCCTGGGACTCGTACAGGAGGATGTTCAGGGTCTCCTCGTAGATCCTGGCCTCAGGGAACTCCACCTTTGGGGATGGGGGGGGATGGGGGGGATGAGGGAGGGTGGAGAAGAAGGGTGGAGTCAGCCTCTCGTCGTACTCCGTTTTGGAAATGAAGACTGCACTCTGTTCCTGGGCTTGAGCCCAAATGACAGACGATTGTACCGACTGCGATACGATTGGCTCCAAGTCTCCCAGCAGTCGGTGAATGTACTGAAACAACGCTCTAAAAGAACCTCTTCTCCAGACAGAAGAGACGCCCCTGGCTTTCCGTTTCGGCTTCGTATGAAACCAGTGAGTATGTTCTTCAAGTAAAGCACCCTCTGTGTGAACACTCTGCCATGTTCGCTCACATGTAAATTTGTTCACTTGTACATACGTGAAATTGCACAATATGCCGCTTATGTACGTTTTGTGTAACGCTATTTTAGATGCCACAAACACCAGTTTTTGCAGGAGCGTAAGAATTTTAGCAGAGTGCTCTGTGGGCTGTCTGTGTGTACCCCCCTGGGGGCGTTTTGGCGAGGTACCGGCCCCCAGCGGGACGTCCGCTCACCTTGGTCTGCTTCTTCTCGGTGGCGTAGACGATGGAGGTGCAGCAGACCTCGGCGATCTTGCGGCCCTGCCCGTAGAAGGACCAGCAGCAGATCTCGTCCCCGATCACGTCCTTGATGAAGAGCACGCGCCCGTTGAACCGCAGCGACAGCTTGTCGAAGAGCTCGATGTTCTTCAGCATGTTGTCGTCAGAGTTACTGCAGGGGTGGGGGTGGGGGTGGGGGTGGGGGGGGGACGAGACAGTTAGCCCCGCCCTCAAAACTGCCACTGGGGCCGTCCTTCACAGTGGCCATCAGCACTAACAAATCTCATTTATATCTTGCACTTCACCCCTTATGATCTCAAAACAGCCCAAAATTTGGGGAGCGGGCACAGCTGGTCTACAAATAATAATCTGTCCCTCTTACAGTAAACTGGAACTTCTTTCTTACCTGGTGTAGGAATACTTGTTGTTGCTTCTGTTGTACAGGAGTTTGACGGTAGGCTGGGGGGAGAGAGAGAGAGAGGGATGGAGGGGGTGAGAAAGCAAAACCTCATCTGAGTTCAGTTCACCGGAGATATCAGTCAGTGCTGCGATGCTGCGTTTCCATGGCGCCCCGGTACCTTGTTGGAGGTGGAGATGAGCCTCTGCTCCTCCTTGGATGACGTCACCAGGGGCACCTTGCAGAACGGCTCGTAAGTGTCTTTGTTCTGTCGGAACGGCGAAAGAGCGCGTTAAAAAAAAAGAACTGGAAAGCAGGAAGTGATCTACAGGGATTTTAATTACGTATTCACGGCGTGCATTCTGGGTAAGTCACCACGCAGGTGCACAGCACGCCCAAGTGCAGCCTCTCTCTCTCTCTCTTTCTCTCCCTTAAGCGCAGGGAACTGTAATTAACTGCCGCCGAGCTAATTGCACACCGCGCGTCAGGAACGTATGGGGATCAACGATCGATGGAACAGCTGTACAGACAATGAGGGGGAAGATGGCAGACTGGGATCCGTAGCAACGCGGGCTTATTTGAGTTTCACAGACCCACTTCCCCTGATCGTTAAGCGTCTGCTCCAGACCTTGGTGGAGCCTCTCAATTACTTTTTAACCACTCGGTTTTATAATTTAGACTCCACACCCACAGTCTTTGCACAAAATAAAGTTTAAAAAGTGTCAATGTAAATGTCTCCTTGACAGCTGGTAACAGAAAATATTAAAAATATTCTAAATGCGAGTAGGACTGTCAAGCTAGCTCCAACAATAATTAATTGTTTAATGAATTAAATATGTAAGTAACGGAGCACAGGTCTATATGAGATCATGATAAATGTCAGCTTTTGGGCGCGAGTGCATGGTGCGGCCTGTAGGGGGCGGTACCTGCAGCGCTGCCTGGCACTCGTCGGCCAGCCCCTGGACCAGGTAGTACTTCGCCTCGGCCAGCAGCTCCTCGATCTCCCGCCGGCTCTCGGGCAGGGGCACGGCGCCGTCCCGCAGGTAGTTCAGGATGGTGCCGAAATGCTTCCCGCACCGGTCGATCAGGATCCACCCTGCAGGGGGGAGACATTTTGGTGGGTGGTTGGGTGGGGGGGGGGCAAGACAAAACATCACCAGTGAGTCAGAAGAGCGCTGAAGGGTGAGTCATATGACATCATCTTCTTAGCAGGTGGTCTGGACCCCATTCAATACGACGCTCTTACTTCACAGATGATCCTTTCTTACGAAGAAGTGCCGTTTGAATGTCTTTGTTCAAGCCCAAGTGGCAGTAAAAGGTGCCTGATATTTGGGAACTAGGACTGCAACCCGAAGGCTGCCAGTTAACCAGGCTGGGCATGGTCATTTCACCCTTCAGAAAGGTGCGTAAACCTGAATTACTTCAGTAAACATCCAGTCTTGTAAAGTGATTTAACTTTAATTTTTAAAGCTGTAAAAGTGACTGTGTAACAGCGTCTGCTTAAATGCTTACGATGTAAAGTTGTTTTGTAGTTGTTTCCAGTGTAATTGCAGTTGTTCCAATGGTCTTCGGTATGCACTTATAGTACATCGCATTGGATAAAAGTGACTGCCAAATAAATGTAATGTAAATGTAGAATGCAGTGCCCCACTCAGCCTTTGGGCCAACAGCATTGTGACCTAAAACCAAACCCCTGGACCAATAGCGTTCTGGCCTACACAAACCCCCGTGACACAGGGCCAGCGTAGTCAAGCCGCAGCTGTGAAAGCCCATCAGCGGCCCCATGGAGACGGGAGCTGAATCGGTATTCACGGGCCCCGCTGGCAGCGCTGTGTATTTACGCCTCGTTCTCTGGTTTTTTGATTGACGCGGAGCCCTTGGCTGACCCTCCTTCGCCGTTCCCCCCTCGCCTCCCACTCGCTCAGCTGCTCTCTGTTGCTAGGTTCCCGTTCGAATGGGGCCACTTGGCACACGGTCCTCGGCCCTCTCTCTGTTTCTCGAGATCCAGACAGAGAGTACACACGGTGTACTCTGGCAACCCACAGCGGCTGGCTCCCCAGCCCTCAAACGTTCCCCCGGGAGGGGCAAACATTTGGACCGTTTAGCATGCTCCTCTGTCCCAGCTCAGCGCAAGGGAGAGACGCAGGGGAAAACAAGGCACTGATGACACAAAATCCGACCGATTGCGGAGGAACAAAAAAAAAAAAATTCAGGCAAGGAAACTGTTGCAATGCTGAATTAAGCCAACAGATAAGACGAAACACAATTTAGGGAACTTTAAAAAATTGAAAATCAGCACAATGAGACAGATGCATGTCACAAAATACCTTCAGACCAATACATGAAATTAGTAGTTTTCTCTGCAGACACCATAGTGCAAGTGCTCATAATTCTCTCTCTATCTGAGGGAGGGTCATAGCTTAAGGAACAGCATTGACTTGACCATTAAACTGAAGTTATGTTTCAAGAAATTAAAGACTGAAAACACACAGGTTCAAAGTTTGGTGTTCTGCTGGTGCATGGGTACTTATTTAGACCCCCCCCCCCCAGTCTACATTTGGCCCGATGGATACCAGTGTCACCACAACCATCCCGCCCCCGAGCTGGTCCATACCTTCGCTGTCGGTTAGCACCTCCATCCTGCCGCTGAACATGGCTTTGAGCATGGTGTCCTGCTTGGTGAGGGTCTGCATGGTGGTGTAGTAGAGCGCGCCGCCCACGTTCAGCTTCACGTACTTGGAGCTGGGGCTGGATCCCTTGAAGGAGGTGGTCCGAGTTGTAGCTGCCGGCACCGCCGAGCTCACCACGCTTTCTCCCGACATCTCTTCCTGCGGCAAGACAGATTTCCATGCAGATTTGCGCAGTGTCGGTGGCTAGCCCGCAGTCCAGTTCTGGACTTCCAAAATATCAACGGTAAATGTGTATTATTAAAATACGACAATGGGGCAGTCCCATGGAAGTTGTGGGCGATCCGATGGAGAGGTCTTATGGATACAATGCGAATTATGCCACACTAAAATGGATAGGCACACTGGGATAATTAACTAGCTTACCTACTCTGGATCTGATTAACTTTTAGATATACAAGTGTAGGTGATTTCTTTCGAATAGGTCAAACGTGACGTAAGGTGAGCTTTTCGTGAGTTTCTTTGTTCGGTCTGGTTTGATGACTTAGCACTGACTGACAAATACTGTAGCTAAGCGAAGAACGCTCGTTTTACACCCATTGTCGTCCCTGTTCTAACAGTAGTCTACAGTAGTGAAGAGGAGTAGTGAAGTTTTTTACGTTTTAGTTAATGTTGGCCCACTAGCTCATGTCACATCATATTCAATTGTCTAACCACCATCCATGTAGCCAAATGGCGTTGCTTCCAGCTTTCTTTCCGTAATCATACCACCACTCGAAGGAAAATAAGCAACCTTAGCGTTGAGTCTAGTGCCCAATGTTCCGGCTAAATGAATCAGACATTGGAAATTGCGACATGTTGTTATAGCATCCGCTAACTGATTGTTAGCAAGCCAACTTGAAACATAAAAGATCCCGTTGGCTAGCTAGCAAGCGACGCACACCACGATAGTTCGCCATTTAGTTTAAGATTCGACTGTTTTCACTTGTGACAGTTAGTTAATAAGCAAACCTCAATTAGAATTAAAAAGGAGAACCATAGGTAGCGACATATCCACCCCAGTCGCCCCTGGAAAAGCTAGCTAGCTTGGTGGCTAACGAAGTCAGCGACCATTGCGACGCAAAATATTGGACCTACTGCCTGAACTCTAATCTAGCCATTTCCTCTCTTATTTTCAACAATAACACATTATCGCACCCAAGTTGAAACAGAAGAGCAAAAAAACATAGCCGACTATATCGTAAAACAATAAACTTTGCTGCTTACCATAGAATCCTGAAACACTCCCGAACCAGTCAGTCAAGTCGGAGTCGCCCACTTCCGAGCCAGCGACGGGGCGTCTTTGTACAGCTTCCGTTAAGAAAGATGACGTTATTGCTTTTGAGCTGTTCGAGTGCTTACCTGTAACCCTTACCTCATCCAAATGGCTTAAATCGTGTGATTGCGAAATTAATACGTAAAACGTTAAGTGGGAGACTTCGAAATAGCAACTTGAAAGCCACCAATAAATTAATCTGTTCAGGTGTAACTTTGTGCGTCAATCAAATAAGCGCGAGTAAAACTCAGAGTCATCCACCAATTTTAAATACTGTAGTCTTATGTGACCACAAACATTTAAGACGTAATCAACATAATTTTCCCACTTAGAAAATTAAAACTCTTCCACCCCACCGAATCACACCTCCATGCATGGGCGTTGTTGGCAACTGTTTTTTTTTTTGTACTGTGATAATTATTATAGTTCAAAAACCATTATGAAAACTCCTTAGATTTTCTAGTTAGTGCAAGTTAACTAGTTAGCGAAGAGAAATGTACTCTTAACTTGTGAATGCCACTTTTTTTGGTTCCATGGTTTACACGGGGAAATGTTTTCTTCCCGGATCCTTTTCAGTGTGACAATGTGAGGATTAATGGCTGCTCATAGTGTACGGACCTGGTTGTATTGTTTACATTTTGAATCATTTCTATGGCTTAATAATTTAATATGTTTTGAACGCGTTCTTCAATGAATCGTCCCAGCAATGCCTGGTTTCGTATATCGCTGTTTATTGAATAAATCTAAATGGCAGGGATATGTTGACAAGATAGCAAGCTTGCTAACTAGCCAGATAGCCACCTAGCTTGCTAATCCAGGCAACCGCTGTTGTTGATAAATAAAAATATGGCTAATTCTGTTTCAATAAGATTCAGTTCAAACAGATTAACTAACTTGTCGTTTTAGCTTGACAAATAGTTTGTTGTCCTTTATGTCCGTATAAATGTGTTTTTGTGAAAACACTGGCAGTCGTATGATGACTTTATCAATAATTTCTGTTGACTGTTGTGGCCGGCATTCAATGTGATAACCAGATAGCTTAGCTTTCTATGTGGCCAGCTTTCTGTCGATAGTTAGCCAGGTAACTGCCTAATTTGTATAATTTCCTCACGTCTCGTATAGCTAGACAGTATTAGCGAACTGTCATGGGTGTAGTCCATGTTGGGACATTTATTTCTCCACTGGTATTATAAGTTCACATGGCTGAAATTCATCCGTTTATAGTCACAACATATTTAGTCATTCAGCTTTGTATAGATAGCTACCCTTGTTTTTTTTTTTTGGTGTTATAATCTCGTTTGCAGTCGCGATGATGTAAAGAAACCCTTTTTCCTAAAGCTGGCAAATCGTAGCAATCGTTCATTTGCTGACTGACAGGTTGTCAAACGAAATCGGCTGATTTGATTAATCGTTTACTCTGCAGAGATGACACGTTCATCAGCTTTTGCTGGACTAATCTAAACGCAGCTATCGCCTCTGACAGTATTCCTGAAACTTCGGACCTCAAGAAAATGGCAGGATTCGATAGAGCCTGAGTGAGCTATCACAAAAAAGAAAAGTCTGGTCAGTGATGTTGTTCATTCGTGCTTTGATAGATTTTAGCTTTAAAAACGATTTCAACACCCTTGGAACACTTCTGCAACAGACAACCTAATACAATGAACTTCTGTGTTTGACCAGTTCGCTTTTGAGTAGTAAAGGCTTTATAGATGACTGTGGCCAAAAATGTTCACTTGACTAACGCTGACTTGGTTAACATCACATATGCTTTGATTCACGTTTATTGTAATTTGCTGTTACTATTGATTTTTGCATGGAAAAAAAAAACATCACAGGGCCTTAAATACATTTCCCTTTAATCAAAGGAGTGAAAGATGTTTAGCGCGAGTCAAAGCTCAAAGTCTGAGTTCCTGGACAAAGCCAGGCAGGCCCGCGAGGAGAGGAAGGGCCACAAGGAACGCGAGAGAGCCGCAACCCAGATCCAGGCGCTGGTGCGGAGGTTCCTCTGTCGCTGTCGGCTGCAAAGGGAAATTAGGTAAACCCCGTCAGGAAAACTGAGCCTCTGATTGGCGCTTCCTATTTCATTTGCTTGTACTCCTGCGATGACCTTTTGAGTTCAACGTGTAAGGTTGCCGTCAGCCCATAGGCCCGATACAATGTCACCGATGAAAAAGGCAGTGTTTCTAAACGTTTGAATGTATAATCTCACCATAAAAAAACGCTGAGTTCGGATCTTTTATTAACGCACCGAAATTCTCGTCACCAAGGAACAGGGAAGAAAACATCTGCTTCTTCCCAGATGCTGCATGTTTTGTGATAAATCATGCATTATGTTTAGTAATAAAAATTTAATGTGATACATGGCAGCTGCTGAATTTGTCTTTCATCCTGCATACTCCTATCTACCGTGCAGGCACAATGTAGAATTGCTTGCTGCTGGAAACATTGATGGGTTTTATCTGCAGAAATATGCGTGCTGAATGCACTGAACTGTTACTGGTGTTGGCTTCATTTTGGAATTTCATTAGATTGTACCTAAACTTGATGAGAGGTTGTGACTTGCAAGGATTTGGAACGGAATCATTTCTGTTCTGTTCTGTTCTGTTTCTGTTTTCTGCTGTTTTTTTTTCTGTTTTTTCGAATCCCTGTCCTTGTATTTTGAGCTTTTTTGAAATGAACCTGCTCTGAGAAACTGCTGTCATTTCTTGGTTACTTCCACAGGAAAGACGTGGATGACTTCTTTCAAGCCTGTGATGCAGGAACTGCAAAAAGAAATGCTCTTTCTATTTTTAAAATAGCAAGGAAACTATTATTTATATTTGCTAATGAGGATAAGTTGGTGAGTCCATTTAGCCTTTTATAATAAAAATATTACTGGGATGTTTTGCTGGAGAATTCCATGGGTAACTTAAAACCCTTATATCATTGATATTTCAGTTTGTCTGCCATGTTTGATAATGTAGACTTCCTTGGGTGTCTAATTGATAATTAGCCATTCAAATAATAACATGAAGCTTAAAATAATACCTAACCGTGTATCTGTTGGAAGTCTAAATTTTTTTTAACATTTCCTGAACTTTTTTTTTTCTGCTCGTCCAGAGGTTTGAGAAGCTATGTCGGTTTATTCTTGCCAGCATGGAGGTTGAAAACGAACCAAAAGTAAGTGCTATTATAACTGGCCGTAGCATAAAGATATCGAACGCACATCTGTTTGTGTCAGATCTCATTATCTTAGCTGCTTTTGTTGTGACCCTCCTGCACCTTGTCCTTTTTGTCTCCAGGTATGGTATGTGTCCTTGGCACTTTCTAAGGACCTCACCATCCCCTGGATCAAACAAATCAAAGATGTTCTGTGGCTGTCCTGTGAGTTCCTGAAAAAATTAAAGGTCAGGCCCCCTGTCTAGTCTCTGCTGTCCTTTTCTTATGAAAGCTGGTTCAAATAACAACACTGGCAGAACCTTTGATATCCAGAGAAATGTCACAAAGCCCCTTGGATCTTTTTTTGAAGGTTAATCTATTTTGTGGCCAGGTCTTGTAGTCCAACTCTGTTTGCACCGCTACGATATGTCAGAACGTAGTACAGTGTGTCGTATGCTGATTCAACATGTTTGCATGTCAGGTTAGGTATACTCCTGCTGTAGCCCTTGACCTAGGCACCTAGGACCTAGAACTGGAGTTGGTACCCAGGCACTGCACTGTAGCTGCCCACCGCTCCTGAGTAACTAGGTTGGGTCAAATGCTGAGGACGAATTACCCCACTGGGGTTTAATAAAGTATCATATCTTACCTCACATTCTGCGTTTCTCTCTGTCGTAGCCGGACATACTGCAGGACAATAAGTTGGTGACTCTGTACCTTACCATGTTAATGACTTTCACGGACACGTCAAAATGGAAGATACTGAGAGGGAAAGGTAAGCTTGCAGCCTGTGGGGGAATGTTGGGGTGGGGTGGGGTGGGGGGTGGGGGTGGGGGGGGTTCATATGAAAAAACCTGGTTGCTAAAAACGTCAAATGAAACATTTTCTCATCAGAGAATCTCAGGCCCGCACTGAATCGAATCTGCGAGAACATCATGGGGCATCTCAATCAGAAGGGGTTCTACACTGTACTGCAGGTAGGGTGTGCTTTTCCCACTGGGTCCCGGGATTTTTATTTGTCGATTTATTTTTATATATATTTTTTTGAACAGCGCTAATGGATTGTAGCAATTACTTCCCCTCCTTTATAATTCCCTTTTTCAGATTTTGTTGACGAACGGTCTGGCTCGGTCTCGACCCTCCCTCACAAAGGCCACCCTCACGGCGGTGTTTACGCTGTCGCTAAGGTGAGTCGTTGGCGGCCCCCCCGCCGCGTTTCCTGTCGCTAGGCGTAACGGATCGCCGCCGGTGATGCGGTTTCCTGTCACACTGGGGGGGGGGGGGGGGCGGCGGCCGTGCCTCGGGGGAACCCCCCGACCCCCCGATCCCCCCCGCCCCCCGCGCTCCGTCTCTCTCCTTTCCCCCTAACAGGGTTACGGTAATTAAATTCGGAACGCCCTAATCGCATTCCCCGCTTAATGAATCTCCGCCACTTACTGCATCTCCGCAACAGAAGAGGCCGAAAACATTTCAGAGACATTATGGCCGATAACCTTCTCTGCCGCATTTCCGACTCGTAGTTAATTTTCTGAGCTTATGTAGCTGCAGTGTTCTTCCCCACCCCCCCCTCTCCTCCCCCTCAAGTGCCCAGTTCCCAGGATGCACTGCCACAGAGGGGTTCTAAGCATATTCCGGATGGCTAAACGGATGAACATGGTTTTTTTTTTTTTTTTTTTTTTTACGTCTGTACTGTTTCCAGCGTTACGAGGGCTGGCGGCTGGGTATTGATGTCTGGTGCTCTCTAATCTGGTGCCTGTCCCCCCCCCCCCCCCGTTGTCAGGCCTGTCGTGGCGGCCCATTTCTCGGACAACCTCCTGAGGTCCTTCCTCATCCACGTCATGTCCGTGCCGGCGGTCATCTCCCACCTCAACACCCTCACGCCGGAGGTGAGCGCCAAAGGGTTAAAGAGGACTCCCTCCAGTGGACATGTGGGCAGTGGGGGCATAGCTGTAATTAACTATTTGGGAGCAGTAAAATGGCTTAAGTACAGTTAGAAAAAGTACATTTACAAGATAAAAGATACAAACATTTACTGGTTAAAAGCATTGTATTCGTGAAATCCTGGTCCTGGAGAGCCACAGAATTTGCAGTTTATTTCGTTGTTACTCAGCACTTGACAAACTGAAGCAGTTGATCACAACGTAATTTTGCGTCACCTGGTTTACTGGGTCTGAGTACTTTGTCGAAAACCAGCAGACCCTACAGCTCTCCAGGACCAGGGTTACGGTCCCTTGGTGTGTGTGTTAGGGTCGTTGATGGGACCGTGGTTGCGTGGTTCTGAGGTGCCCCCCTGTCTGCCTGTGCAGTGCATGGCCACCATCCAGGCCCATGACCTGCTGCGGAAGTTCATCCTGTTCCTGAGCCGGGCGGAGCAATGCGCAGACATTTGCGTCTGTCTGGAGGGGAGCCACTCCCTCTGCCTGCTGGGTAGGTCGCCTGTGTTTCGGCAGAGCTGGCCTTGTGTCGGTTCCTCTGGACCGACATGGCCGAACGTGCAGGTTCATCAAGGTAACCGTTGTGCTGTGGTACGTCCTCGGTGCGCTGACCTCGATGCTCTGTTCCTGTTTGCAGGGAACCTGATTCACCTGGGCTTCCTGAATGAGAAGGTGCTGGAAGAGGAGGCCAATCACTTCGTGAAGGACCTGACGGACATGCTGTCCTACTGCCAGAGATACGTCTCGCAGAAGAAGTCCAACCTCACCCACTGGCACCCGGTGCTGGGCTGGTTCTCCCAAACTGTCGACTACGGGTCAGTGAAGCCGGTCGTAAAAAAAAAGAAAAACGGTTTGATGTATCTTTTATTGGATTTGTACATTCTTCCGAGTTAAAAAGTCGTTTCTGATAAAATTCCGGAAAGCAAACAATTCAAGACGGACAAATAGGGTCTTGAAATACGAAAAGAGGGCCAAAACAGCATCAGACACAAAAACGGCACTAAAAAGCTTTACACGCTACAGCCCGCTAACTACTATTTGACATCATCATGGACAAATCCAGTCCATAAAAAAAGTTCAAAGTGGGTCAGAAGTTCTGGCGTGACTTGAAGACTGAAGACGGTTCCTCTCTTTGTCCCCTCTCCCCGTCCCACCCCCCCGGGGTCCAGGCTGAACGAGTCCATGCCCCTGGTGACCCGGCAGCTCCAGTACCTCTGGGGGGTGCCCGTCATCCGGACGCTGTTCAGCGACGTCCTCAGCAAGAAGCTGGAGAGCCAGGAGCCCACGCCTCCGCCCCCGCAGCCAACCACGTCGCAGAACAACCTGCCAGTCAAGAGTGAGTGAGGCTCTGACACCCCCCCCCCCCCCCCCCCCCCAGTGTACCCCATGATGTCTTGCCACCCTCCTGCTGTTGAGTTCACATTTGGGGGGGCATTGATGTTCCTGGATACTCTCTTGTCTGTAGGTTAGCAGTAAGCCTAGATAGGCTGAATAGCCTGTCGTTATTATTATGTGTTCTTATAGTCATGCAGTCTTTACTGCTTTTATTGTACCCCCTGTGTTGTAATTTCAAACATGGAAAGCACTTTATGCCCTGCTTGAAAGGTGCTATATAAATAAAATGTATTATTGTTATTTTTCAGAGGCAATCTTTTTGAAAATCAGTCTTTAGAAAATTGCTACAGAGGCCACCTTGAATGTGGGTGGTGCTGGTGTTGTGCGCCTGTAGAATCAGCAGTGATGAGCCGTGTGTTGCGTGTGTCACGCGTGTGTTGCGTGTTTCACGCGTGTGTCATGTGTGTGTTGCGTGTTTCACGCGTGTGTCGCGCAGACCTGTTCAAGCGGGCCTTCCAGAAGTCGGCCTCGGTGCGGAACATCCTGAAGCCGGTGGGCGGGAAGCGTGTGGACTCGGCCGAGGTGCAGAAGGTGTGCAGCATCTGCGTGCTCTACCAGACGGCGCTGACCACCCTCACCCAGATCAAGCTCCAGATCCTGACCGGTCAGTGCGCTCTGCCGCGTTTAAACCCCGCCCCCCGCGTGCCCCTCCACCCCCCCGACCCCCCCCGCCTCACTCGCTGCCTCTACCGCCCCCCCCCCCCTCCCTCCCCAGGTTTGACCTACCTGGACGACCTGCTGCCCAAGCTGTGGGCCTTCATCTGCGAGCTGGGGCCCCAGGGGGGCCTCAAGCTGTTCCTGGAGTGCCTGAACAACGACACGGAGGAGTCCAAGCAGCTGCTGGCCATGCTGATGCTGTTCTGTGACTGCTCGCGCCACCTCATCACGTGAGGCGTTACATTATGTTACATTCATTACCTTACATTACATTACATTACCTTACATTACTTTACATTAAGATACATTCATCATGTTACATTACATTACCTTACATTACATTACTTTACATTAAGATACATTCATCATGTTACATTACATTACATTACATTAAATTACATTGCATTATGTTATATTACATTACATTCATTATGTTACATAATGTCACAGTACATACTGACACTTTTATCCAAAGCGACGTACAACAAGTGCACACTGAAGGTCATTGGAACAACTGCAGAACACAGGTGTGATGAGATACTGTTCTCGTTAAGCATCAGTTATCCACAGTCATGAACATCAAGTCTAGTTCCCGCAGTAAGTGTAGGGTAAGTCAGCAAACTTACGGCAAGTCAAACTAGAAGTGGGGCATGATTACAAGAGATATGATAATGATGATTTCTGGTCTGGAGTTCCAGTGTAGTAGAGCAGCATGATTTTATTTTTGACATTGAGAGAAGGCCGGTGTGGGGGTCAGGGTCACCCGCGTAACTGTCTGCTTTTTACGGCAGGATCCTGGACGACATCGAGGTGTACGAGGAGCAGATCTCCTTCAAGACGGAGGAGCTGGTCACCATCTCCTCCTTCCTCAACACCTTCGTGTACAAGATGATCTGGGACGGGATCCTGGGTGAGTGGAGGAGCCCGCGGGCTCTGGAGCGCCCTGCGGCCGATGGGGAGGGGCGCGGGTGTTTTTCCGGAAGCTTCCGCGCTCTGACGCCCCCCGTGCGTTTGCCGTGTCCGCAGAGAACGCGAAGGGCGAGAAGCTGGACCTGTTCCACAGCGTGCACGGCTGGCTCATGGCGCTGTATGAGCGAGACTGCCGCCGGAAGTTCTCTCCCGACGACCACTGGCTGCGCAAGTGAGTGCTGCGTGGGCCCGCCCCCCCCCCCCCCCACCGTACCCACGCTATCCCCCCCCCCACCCCCCCTTGTCCCCGCGCTGGCACCCCCCCCCATCCCCCACTAGAACCCCCCTCGTACCCGTGCTGGCTGTCTCCCACCTTGCACCCTCTCTGCCCCACTCTTCCTCGTACCCGCACTGGCCCCCCCAGCTCATATCCACGCTTGGCTCCCCCCCCCCTTCGGTTCCCACACTGGCGGCTCCCCTCCTGTCTGGAGTTATGATGGGCCGTACAGTGTGGGACGTGTTTAATGGGATTATAATGGTCTGTTGCTGCAGCTCATTTGTCCTGCAGACAGCGGAGTTAGTTGCTTTTGCTGCTGCTGACTTATGTTTTATTTTTCTCACCCCGTTTAGGGACCTGAAGCCCAGCCTTCTGTTCCAAGAGCTGGAGAAAGGCAAGAGGCGAGCCCAGCTGCTGCTGCAGTACATCCCCCACGTCATCCCACACAAAAACGTGAGTGAGCATGGGATGGGGGGGGGGGGGGGCTATGCTACCCCTCCCAGGACTGTACCAGCGACCCTTCTCTGTCAGGTCCGGTACTGAGCCTGTGCGTTTATTTCCCCAGAGGGTCCTACTCTTCCGCAACATTGTGACCAAGGAGAAGGAGACCCTGGGATTGGTGGAGACCAGCTCCGCCTCCCCTCACGTCACGCACATCACCATCCGCCGCTCGCGAATGCTGGAGGTGCGGGATCAAAATGGCCGCCCTCGCGTCTGTCTGGTCCTGTTGGGGGAAAAGCTGCCCGCTGGTTCTGACCTCTTTGCTTCGAACCTTAGGACGGGTACGACCAGCTGCGACGGCTTCCCAACAACTCCATCAAGGGCGTCATCCGCGTCAAGTTCGTGAACGACCTCGGGGTGGACGAGGCGGGAATCGACCAGGACGGGGTCTTCAAGGAGTTCCTGGAGGAGATCATCAAGAAGGTCTTCAACCCGGGGCTCAATCTCTTCAAGGTGACCGTCTATTTCCGCTTCCTGTTTCTGCATTCAGAACGTTCAGAACTTTTTTTTAAAATCCCGTAAGGTGTGAGGTCACAATTACGCGATTAGAATGTTCCTAATTGAACATTCTAGCGCTGATGTAACAATCACCCACTGGCAGTGGAGTTCTAGAACACCGACTTACTGTAGAATGTTGGGAAAAAACATTCAGAAAGACCCTGCTCCTGCAGTGGGTGAAAAAAAGACGCTGGGTGTAATGAAGGACGTTCCTCTTTCCCTGACAGACCACCAGCGGGAATGAGAGGCTGTACCCGTCGCCAACGTCCTACATCCACGAGAACCACCTGCAACTCTTTGAGTTTGTGGGGAAGATGCTGGGGAAGGCCATGTACGAGGTGCGTCTGCGCAGGGATATCACTGGAGCGTGAAACTGTCCATCTATCCAGGTCCAAATGGCTGTAGAGATGAGCTTTGCAGCAACTGAAGGAAGTAAACAGGACAAAAGCTTTTGTGTGCGTGTGTGTGCGTCTGTGTGAAATAATGTTCTGGGTGATACAGCTGAGGTCATATTCTGATTTGTGGAGTTCTTGTAACTGAATTGAGCAGGAGGCCCCGTCGGGTTCTCTCTAAGGGCCTCTCTAACGGCCCCTCTGTCTCCAGGGCATCGTGGTGGACGTCCCTTTCGCCTCCTTCTTCCTGAGCCAGGTCCTGGGCCACCACCACAGCATGTTCTACAGCTCCATCGACGAGCTGCCCTCCCTGGACTCGGAGTTCTACAAGAACCTCACCTCCATCAAGGTCAGGAGGGTCCCCAACCCTTTTCCAAAACCGCCCCCCCCCCTCCCCCCCCACCTTTCCTCTTCCTCTCCCTCACACGGGTGTTTGGTCGCCACGGTTTCACGTTTCTGTTTTTTTCTTTCTTCTTTTCCCCGCAGCGCTACGACGGCGACGTCAGCGACCTCGGCCTGACCCTGTCGTACGACGAGGACGTCATGGGGCAGGTAACGCGTCGGTTGTCGTGGTTACGCCGCTAAGCCCGCCGAGCCCCCCCTCCTTGTCGGGGGGCGGAGTCTTTAACCGTCCGCGTGCTAACGCTGTGCGGGTGTGTCTTCCGCAGTTGGTGTGTCATGAACTGATCCCAGGGGGGAAGACCATGCCCGTCACCAATGAGAATAAGTAAGAGCACATCTGCACCTGACTAGTAAACGGCAAACTGTGTGAATGACCCCATTTTGTTTGTTATTTTCTTAAAAAGCTGAGGGTACTGGCAAGCACGGGTGATTCTGTCAGAATCGTCTATTTTAGGAGATCAAAGAGCTTTGTATTAAAATGCTTAAACAGGTAGTGGGGCATTGCATTCAAATCTGCTTGTCAGCATGTTTGGCTGCAGTGAAATTGTATGGAAATGCTGTGGTTGCGACCCAGGGTCATGTCTGGTTTCCCTACTGCAGTTATGCAGTATGAATATTATAATGGCCGTTGGCTCTGTTGGATGTGGACGGGTTTGGGTTTGGGTTTGGGTTAGGGTTTGGGTTTGGGGTTGGGTTAGGGTTTGGGTTAGGGTTTGGGTTTGGGGTTGGGTTTGGGGTTGGGTTTGGGTTTGGGTTAGGGTTTGGGTTTGGGTTTGGGGTTGGGTTTGGGGTTGGGTTTGGGTTTGGGTTAGGGTTTGGGTTAGGGTTTGGTTTGGGGTTGGGGTTGGGTTTGGGTTTGGTCTTGGTCTTGGTCTTGGGGTTGGGTTTGGGTTTGGGTTTGGGTTTGGGCTTGGTCTTGGTCTTGGGTTTGGGTTTGGGTTTGGGTTTGGGCTTGGTCTTGGGGTTGGGGTTGGGTTTGGGTTTTGGGGTGTGGGTTTAGGGTTTTGGGGTGTGGGTTTAGGGTTTTTGGGTTTAGGGTTTTGGGGTTTTGGGTTTTTCTGTTGCCGATGAGGATCCTCTCGCCCCCCTCCCCGCAGGATCAGCTACATCCACCTGATGGCGCACTTCCGCATGCACACGCAGATCAAGGACCAGACCGCCGCCTTCATCCGCGGCTTCCGCTGCATCATCAACCCCGAGTGGCTGCACATGTTCTCCACCCCCGAGGTGCAGCGCCTCGTCTCCGGGGACAACGCCGAGATCGACCTGGACGACCTCAAGTGCGTCTCTTTCTGTCTTTCTCACTCTTACTCTCACTCTCATTCTCACCCCTTTACTCTTAACCTCTGTCTATCTCTCTGTCTCTCTTTTTCTCCTTCCCTTGCTCTCTCTCTTAGTCTTATTCTCACTCTCACACCCTACCATTTTCTCCCCTCATCTTCCTCTCTCTCTCCCCCTCACTATGTCTCTTTTCTTTCTCCCACTTACCCCTTTGTTCTATCTTTCTCTCTCTCTCTCAGTCACTTTCTCTCTGTCTCTCTGTCTCTCATTAGTTGTTCTCCTTTGTTTTTGGTTTAAATCTCACACCCCTTGTTTTTCTTACTTTAGCATGTTTAATTTCTGTGTTCTGTCTCGTCCTCAGGAAGCACACGGTGTACTACGGGGGGTTCCACAGCAGCCACCGCGTGATCATCTGGCTGTGGGACATCCTGTCCAACGACTTCACGGCAGAGGAGAGGGCCATGTTCCTCAAGGTACCCCCCCCGGCGACGCGGTCTCCCGCGGCGACCGTCCAGGCGTGGCCGGGCCGCCTCCCTTAACCCGTTTTTTTGTTCCCCGTTTGCAGTTTGTCACCAGCTGCTCCCGCCCCCCCCTCCTGGGGTTCGCCTACCTCAAGCCCCCCTTCTCCATCCGCTGCGTGGAGGTGTCGGACGACCAGGTGAGCCGGGACCGAAACCAGCCCGAGCCTGCCTTCCCAAACCCCCCATTCCCCCTCTGGGACAAAGACACTGAGAGCCCTGGTTTAGTGAAAAACCAAAATTCCATTGGCTTTCCAAACTTTTTTTTCCCCTAAAAAACATGTTAAACTTGCAATGCTGATGTTGTAGTTTTAAATGAAGCCATCGCATGGAGTTATGTATACAGGAGAAGTTATGTATGTAGTATTGTAACTGGTGGGAAATTTTTGAAATGTTTCCTTTTAATGACTTTGTAGTTAAAGATGTTGGAGTTAGAGTTTTTTCTGATTGACACTTTTGTGCCTTGTGCTTGCATGTATACGATCCTGTGTCTGTCTGTCTGTCTGCCTGCTCGTCCATCTGCCGTCCATCAATGCGTTTGTCCGTCTGTCTGTCCGTCTGTCCATCCATCACTATTCATCTGTCTCTCTGGCCAAATGTCTGTCTGTCTGTCTGTCCGTCCATCCATCACTATTCATCTGTCTGTCCGTCCGTCTTCCTGTCTGTAGGACACGGGGGACACGCTGGGCAGTGTGCTGAGGGGCTTCTTCACCATCCGGAAGAAGGAGCCGGGGGGCCGGCTGCCCACCTCCTCCACCTGCTTCAACCTGCTCAAGCTGCCCAACTACAGCAAGAAAAGCATCCTGCGGGACAAGCTGCGCTACGCCATCAGCATGAACACGGGCTTCGAGCTGTCCTAGCGCCCCCGCGCTGCGCTGGAGCTCCGCCCACAAAGGGGGCGTGTCCCAGCACGCCGGAGCTCCGCCCCCTACTACTGCTACTGCTGCTGCTGCTGCTGCTGCCCACGTGCAGACACACACCGGCGCCGCCCACCACCACCGCGGCCCCTCCACTCGCCTTCCGGGAAAAACAATCAACCCGCTGGTGTCGCAGCAGCTAACCAATCACAGACAGCTCAGCGATCCGTTTTTAAAAAAGATAACCTATCGGAGCGGTCTAAATGACGATGATGACGCTCTCACTGACTAACACTCCCTGTTGATAAATATCCCTTGTTAAGCCCCCCCCTCCGCCCCTTGCAACATAAATATGTAAATTAACTACATGACATGCCTAATAAAATGGCTTCAACTCTAGTATTTCTCAGGCACAGGAACAACTCTCGCTTAACGTTAACTGGAAAAGCAATACAGATGCAAGCCATGACTAGTTCATTTTATTCGACTTTTTAGCGAACCGAGGAATGATTTCAGATGTGGTTGGCACACGCACGCAATCATAGCAAACTCCTTCAATCTGTTAAGCAGACTCTAAAAAAAAAAGCCTTGTTTAAACGTGATGAAAGCACCTTTTAAAATGATCTATTATGTCTTTGAGGCGTGAGGACGGGGGGGAGGGCGGGCGGGGTGGTGGTGGTGGGGGTCTGATGTGTTTTTAATGCTGTTGCCCTCGTTAGATAAGGTATGAAATCCCAGTCACTAAACACCACTACATTAACTTGACTTTATAATCCCGGAGAGCTGTTCCAGCCCCATGTTCCTCTCTCATGTCTCCTGAGAGTGCTGCGATCGAATCGAAGAGTCGTTTTTTTTTGCACGTTCGTGCAGAGGTGCGCCGAACTGCTGAGGAACGGCCGCATTTGATTCGCTCCTGGATTTATTATTTTTTTTGACAGATTTTTTTTTGTTGGTCGTCCGCTGCTTCTCAGCTCCTCCCGATCCTGCTGAGGTGCGATGCAGAGAAGTTTTTTTTTTTTTTTTTTTTTTTTTTTTCTTCCTGAAAACCGTTCGGAAATTATTTCGATTTTAAACTTTAAACATCTCAGCCGGGTGTTCTTTTTTTTCATTTTTTTGTCCGGTAATAAATTTTGAGAATGCTCTCTGCATCCTTCACTGCTGATGTTTTTTTCAGGTTAACTTTAAACGTGTATACGAGCCGTTACTTGAGGTTTTCCCTCTCGCACTCCCCCCCCCCCCCCCCCCCCCACCCACCCACCAACCACCATTTTATAGCTGGGATGCCACTGCTCTGGAACCATGCATAGCAAACTAAACAGACAAAAAAGACACGACAGGAAGCTAGGGTGTAAGGACTGAGTCGCTTAAATAACCCCCCGCCCCCCCCCCCCTCCCCTCCCCAGTGTGATTTTTTTCTCACAGAGATGCTTTTTAAAATGACAGTTTTAAAAAAAAAACAAAAAAAAACAAAAGTTCTGGCGAAACTGAGGCAGAAAGCGAAACGGTCCTCCCTCCAGATGTGCGGAGCAGCTTTATAAACCACACTAAACTTCGAGAGAGCGGCCCCTGCTGTTGCCATGCTGTCGCCAGGTCCTGGAAGCAGACGTGTGTCCGCCAGGTCCTGGAAGCAGACGTGTGTCGCCAGGTCCTGAAAGGAGACGTGTGTCGCCAGGTCCTGGAAGGAGACGTGTGTCCGCCTTGTCTCTCGGGAATCAAGCCATAACCTCGGGGGGATTTGGACGGCCGGCCGGCCTGAATTCCAGCGGAGATGAACCCCCCCACGGGCCATAGAACGCCACGGGACGGCATGCGTGAGGCTCCAGTTTCGGGAACGCGGTCCTACGCCGGGACACCAGCAGGGGGCGCCTCCACGGCCTTTTGTGACCGAGAGCACTGTCGCGTTCGCCTACGCTCGCGGGGCCTGAATTTTAGCCGTCGGGTGGAACATGGGGAGACCGTCATGTGCGTAAACACCCCCCTCCCCCCCCTCTCCCTCGGCATGGGGTGGCGGGGTCCCATGAGCCTTTGCACCTACTGAACTCACTTGAAACTGAAAGCGAGGTCTTTGCTTTCCTCCCCCCACCCCCACCATTTCAAACATACTAAGCCAAGACCGCTGTTGTATTGTTTGGTGATCATTCTTACATTTTTTTATTTTTATTTTTAAAGATGTTGGCAATTTCGACAAATCATGACGTGCAGAAAATTTGCATTTTACAGGGTTATATGACTGTAAAAAACACCATTGCAGCGCAGTTCAGTCCCAGCAGCCTTTGCTTCAGCTACTGTGGGGGCTATAGTGTGGACATCGGCGTCGGTGAAGATTTAAAAAAAAAAAGAAGAAAAAAGCAATAGCAGCCTGTTTTTTTTTAGACCTTTTTTTATTATGCAAAACTGTCCTCTTCATCTGAGTCACCTGAAGTGTGTATGCGCATGGGGGGGCGGGGGGGGGGGGGGGGGGGGCGGGGGGCATACAGGGGGTAATAGACCTGCCCAAGCCAGTGGGGACATTTCAGTATTGCCCTGTCTGTTGTACCTTTCTGTCTCACCCTGAAGTGTCGTCGCAGTTTCTACATGTCCTCGACATGGCCACGCATGTCCAAAACAAATACACAGAGTGACATTTATTTGTGCTTTCAAGGTGGTGTTAAGAACTCGACGGGCATTTATGTACAGTTAGCGGGGCACCATTGGACCTGAAATTATTCTGAAACTGTGGGGCCTAGAGTATAGTGTAATGAATTATTATGTGGGTACCACTGGCTAACGTCCCTCACAGCAACTTGTTCTCGTGCTTTCCCGTTGTACCCCTCCCTGATACACTCCAGTGCCCATCCCCCTCTGTCAGTCATTAGTGTGTTGAAAGGATCGTCAGGAGCAAACGACTGTCTAACGATTTTTTTTTCTTACCGTGTGCTTTCAGGGGTCCGATTTTTTTTTCCGACTGACGTCCGAGTCCCGCTTTGAGAAATTCGTGAGCGCGAAGAGCACGCCGAGCGTTTCGGTCGCCGAGTCAACCAAACCAATCGCGCCGATTTCTCGCGGTCGTCCGGGCCGCGCCGTGAAGTTAAAGGAAAGGGCTTTGTTTGTTTTCAGCGTGCTGCGGTCGCTGCGGTTCGTCCAGTCTGTCGCATTCTCAAGGGCTTCGTGTGCCATTCGGATTCATTGATGTCGAGTTGAAACCGGACGCCATTTTGGGGCGTCCTCCTCCCTTCTCCTCCGACTCCCTTTCTCGGCCAGGCCGGAGTCTTAAAATGGTTTCTCGTCCGAGCAGCTGCGGACGTAGAGGTGTAAAGGTGTGTGTGTGTGTGTGTGTGTGTGTGTGTGTGTGTGGCGTGATACCGAAGGGTACCTCGCAGGCCGGGCCGGGTTCGAGTGACGGGCTAACCTAGTCACTGTTAAACGATGTCATTAAAATCTCACCTTGATCTCCCTTACAGAAAGAAAAAAAAAATCCAGGAAAACAGACTACAAGTATCACTCTTCTAGAGTACTGTCTCGCTCTCTCTTTTAAAAAAAAAAGTGTCTTTGAAAATGAAGAAATTGGTTGCACTATGTGAAATTCTTATTGTTTAAAAGGCATATTTCAATGTAAAAAGTGATCTATATGTATAACCTCATTCAAGTGGTTTTTCCTGCTGTAAAATATATATATATATAACATTATTGTTAGTCATGTAAACCTTTGATTTTTCTTAAATATTTACTTTACAACTAAATGTGTGTGGGTTTGTCCTTTTTTTGTCCTAGTGCATAAAAAAAAAACTTTAGGCAGAGAAGAATTCAATAAATTTCTGAGGATTTGTTGAATAACAATTGAACAACAATTGCATTTCAAGTTCTACCTACAATAACACAAAAATAGTTTTTACTTAAAAAAAACAAAAAACTTACACACGGCTTTCCTCGAAATAACCTCCTTTCACTTTAATTACAATTAAACAAATTATTGGAAGTAATTTTTCAAAGTGGGAGAGTGGGAATCTGTTGAAGGGTGAGAACCTGTGGTTTAAAAAAAGACTTAAGGTAGATAAGATTTCACTCAATTTAACTACACCTGCACCTCCAATTATTTGTTTTATTGTAATAAAAGTCAAATGAGGCTATTCTGAGGAAAGTCATGTCTAAGATTATGAGTAAAACTCATCTTTTTGTGTTATTGTAGATAGAAATAAAAAAGTAGTAACTTTCCCTATCACGAATTGTATACATAATACATTTTATGGGAAATCTATAGAGCTGATTAAAGTGTAATAGCAGTAAATAGGAACACGTGATTTAACATATGCCTGTGGAAAATGTCATTCCGCGGAGCCCCATGTTTCCCCCCTCGCGCTTGGATCAAGAGATTTGTGCGCAGACTCAAAAATATCTCGCAGAACTTTTCCCATCGTCTGTTTTAAGAGTTGCGGCCAGGCGGACGCGCACCTTCTGCGAAGGTCAGGCTTTTTAGGAGCGCGTGTATGTTAATCAAGGGGGGAAAAAGCATGAGCGCACCACCCAGCCCATCTCCGGCGCGATGGTTCAAGGCGTTGAGAAGGTAAGTTATTGTTGTAGTTGAAGGATGAACTGTGAGTGCAGGCTAACTCTTACTTGGTGCTAGCGAAGCCTGCATCGAAAACAAACCGCAGAAGCGAGTGACCTCCTTCGCTCAACAAATTTGTTTTGAGATTAGAGAAGCGACTTTTTTTATACTAACATGTTCCTTACTTTTCAATTAAATTGGCCGGCCGCGGAAGTGGATTCAGTCCTTGTGGAATTACAAAATTCACGTGATGTTTTAAAGATCTTTAATTTACCGGAATTGGGAGGACACGTTGTCTATCTCAAGCGCGACTTTCGTCCTTGTGGTTTGACTTTAATTGATTTACCAGGTTTACAGAGATAATGAGAAGTCTTGTTATCAGTATTTATAAGACTGTTTTTTAAGAAGCAGTAGCCTGTCATCAGCTGCCAAAAAGTTGTTTTTGAAGTGTTTCCAGCTCGGGGTTGCTTATTCCCGTCGCCTGTGCTGACTTTCCGAGTAAAATTAGTGAAGGTTCAATTAAAGTAACAATTTTGACTCAACATGACCAAGCAAGTTTACATGTGTTTACAAAATGCATAGACATACCATTTGGAGGACCTTAGAGAGATGCGTCAGGCGAAAGCACAGCCTCACATTCTTTCTGTAGGACACAAAGTATCCACTTTAAATACATTTTAATTCAGTATGACCCGCAGCCATTGTTTCTCCGCAAACACCTTGCACACACGGCACTGAACACAGCACTGAACAAGCCTTTCAAGCTTTAGTATCGTAACAGTCCACGGACCTAAAGGTATGCAAGTCATTTGGAAAGTCTGCTGTTGCCACAATACTGAGAATTATATCTTATCGGACTTGTGTAATGTAGTCGGTCCAATAACCTTCGGTGTGCGCTTATTGGATAATAGTCTGCCAAATAAAATGTAATGTCATGTACTGTACTGTAATGTTTGTGAGACAGCAACGATCCGTCCGATGTGTTTTGTTTTTAAGAACCCGGATAGAGGAGTCCTGCACAAAGGCCGGCCCCGCGGCCTGCGCGGAGCAGCTGAAGAGGGCTCGAGCCGCGTTCCGAGCCGGACGCACGTCCAAGGAGAGCTTCCGACGCGCCCAGCTCGAGACCCTGGTCCGCATGCTGGCCGAGCACGAGTGCGACTTCGTGGACGCGCTCTGCAGGGACCTCCACAAGGTGGGGGGAAGTCCTCGGTGCTGTCGCGTGGTCAGAGAATGCAGCGCTTCCCTCTCTTTAGCGCGAGCTATGTATTCTATAGGAGGGCTGGCTCTGAACCAGGGGTCTCAGACTCAATTCCTGGAGGGGCCGCTGTGTGGCTACCGGCTTTTGACGGGTTGCTGCACTTAGATGCTTAATTAAAGTCTTTGATTGGCTAATGAGTCTGTTTCCAGACAACAGAAACCAGACTCTGGTCTTCCATGACTGGAGTTTGAGATCCCAGCTCTGAACTATTGGATGTCCTAGCCGGAGTCAGACTGACCCAATTGGAGATATAAACTTGCTTAGGGCCCCATGACCACCAGGGGGCCCCTTATCATTCCAAAATGTATATTGTGTTTATAATGTTGATTTTGGGGGGGGGGGGGGATTTGGGGGGCAAATGAAATTCAACTTAGGGCCCCTCAAAGGCTAGGGCCAATGCTGGGCCCTAGGGAAATTTTTCTTTGGAGACCCCCCCCCTCCCCTTCCCCCTTTCAGTTGATGTCCTGAAAGGGATCCTCACCCTGGGGGTGTTTTCGTGGCGTTTTCCCCGACACAGCCCCGCTTTGAGTCGGTGGTGTCGGAGCTGATCCTGGTGAAGAACGAGGCGCTGTACGCCATCAACAACCTCACAAAGTGGATGGAGCCCCAGCACGTGGAGAGGAACCTGGTGAGTGGATCTTAACTCAGCCTTTCCTGTTTCCCGTTTCCTGTCCGCTCCAAAAAACAGAGTGACGATATCATCGCCATGTACGGGTGCCAGAACCGAGTAGCTTTTTTTCCCCGGAGAGTATTGTTGAGAAAACAAGGCGATCTGGGGTCCCCTGGCTTGAGCCGGATTATCGATGACTCGACAGTCTCCGTCCAGCCCAAATATGTGCGTTCCTGCAGCCACAAAGCAGCGCATTGTGTTGTCGGCCGCCAAAGAAGATTATCACTTTGACCCCCCCCACTCCCTACTTCCCCCCCACCACAAACCTGCACTTGTTCCACCCCGCCCCCCCCCACACCCCCCTTCCACAGGCTGGACGCTCCATTGCACAAGAGAGTCGGATATGTCTGGACTTGTGTTCAGTCTTAGTGCCTTATCTCCTATAGTCCTGTGCGTGAAGCCCCCCCCCCCCCCTCGTTAACTGGATGTTCGCGTGTGTTCCAGGCCACCTCCCTGGATGAGTGCATGGTGGTGTGCGAGCCCCTGGGGGTGGTGTTGGTGGTCGGGGCCTGGTGCAGTCCAGTCCAACTCTGCCTGGTGCCTCTGGTGGGGGCCATTGCTGCTGGTGAGATACTGGACTGAGGATACAAACATTCCAACTTTATTTACAAGTGTCTTTTTTTACACTATAGCCAGTGAAATGCGTCTGGAAGGTCCCATTGTGTGTTAACTGAAAGTATGTGCGTGTGTGTATGTGCGTGTGTGCATGCGTGCGTGCGTGTGTGTATGTGTGTGCGCGTGCGTGTGTGTGTGTACGTGTGTGCATGTGTGTGTGCCTGTCCATGCTTGTGTGTGTGTGTGTGTGTGTGTGTGTGTGTGTGTGCGTGCGTGTGTCTACACCTCTGTGTTTTTCAGGTAACTGTGTGATCATCAATCCCTCAGATACCAGCTCTCACACAGCAGAGCTTCTACACAGACTTATCCCGTCCTACCTGGATAATGTGAGCAGAATCACCACTGGCTCTGTGATTGGCTCGTTGCTTATTCTCTGGCTGATTAATTAGTTTTCATGTGACAAGGCTATTGTCTGTCAGAACTAGTTAGGCTGATGGTTATGGTTGTGGCATCTACTAAATCTACAAAGATACAGTCACTCTACCTCATATTTGCCATTGTTTGATGATCAATTGTCCAATAAGCTATAGATTTTCATGAGTCTTCTGTCTGTCACCTGCCTGTGGTAATTTGGGCTTTAAGAATATATTGATGATATTTAACTGCCATTCAGTAAAGGTTTTTAGTCCACAAATGATTGGTTTTTGGTTGAAAGTAACTGAAAAACATGCTAGCTCATTACCATACCATTTATACCAACTGTGATTCATGAAGCTGACAATGAAGCTTACCCTACTAGCTAATGAGGCTAGCTATAATTTGCATTACCATTTTTTAACCAGTCTGCTAGTTGTCCACCATGTTGAAAGCTACGATATCACATATTTGGCCACACAAAAGTTTCAACGCGTAAGCTTTACTAACAGCTTGGGAAAAATTATAATTCAGCAGCCTTCTAGCTGTTGAACTCAATTGAATTAATGAATTTTGAGATGACAGAATGCCCTTCTCTCTTCCTCCCCTTTAGCATGTCTGTCTCAGCAATGTTGATATCTAATTAGGAGCCCAACGAATTCATGAATAACAAGTATGCAGTCGCAGTTATAGAATGCAATTACCATTAATGTTAACATGCTAAATTTGTTTCTGTCAACACTTGCTGACACATTTTGCCCCTACGGTTGTTGTTGTGCTCTAAAATGCAAAATTATGATCTATATTCATTATAAATACATATATATTTTGAATAAATCGAGAAGAGCTTCGGAGATGCCACAGCTGGTACTGGAGAGTGTGTTGTGCATGGTTACATCTATGATGTCATAAAAGATGAGTGTGGAATTCTGTGGTGATGAGGTGCTCTATCGTACACTTTATATCTATGGTCATGCTGTCTCTTTCCTTTCTTCAGGAGTGCTACCATGTGCTACTTGCCTCAGCCAGTGACCTGCCTGAGATTGTAGATCTCAAGTTTGATCATGTATTCTTTACAGGTGAGGTAAAAACTGGGTGTTTGACTAATGTTTGTTTGTCTGCGTTCTAATAAAAAGTCTCTGCACACCTTATCAAATAGGTTACAGGTACTTGGAGAGCAATGTATCATCATGAGAAAGAGCATGCAGGAGGGATTTTTTTGCTCTCAGTCTGAAAATAATTTTGCAGGTGCTTGGAGCTGTGTAGATCAGCAGTTGATGAAGGAGTAGAGCTGTTCACACACGGCCAAAAGAAGGTCTGGGGAATGAAAAATACTCATTCTACGCGTCCACAGTGAAGGAAAAATAAAGTAAAAAAAGTTTCAACTCCGCTTTAGAAATTTCTGCGCCATGCTAGCATAGGAAAATGAAGTTTTTTTCATACAAAGTCGGGACAAATTTGGTGGTGTGTGGGCTGGCCTTCACCTTCATAAATGTCGATTTCATTTATTTAACCTTTTTAGTCTTTGGGAAATACCTTAATGTGGGTTTAGGAGCGGGGAGCTCGATATATGCTATGGCTGTGTGTCAGCAGGGTCCGTGAACGCAGCGTTTTTTAAAAAACTCGACCCCGTTTCCCAGGCAACAGCGCGGACGGGACCAAGGTGGCGCAGGCGGCGGCGCGCGGGCTGACGCCGGTCACGCTGGTGCTGGACGGGACCAACCCGTGCTACGTGGACGCGGAGTGCGACGCGGGCGCGGCGGGGCGGCGCATCGCCTGGGCGCGCTTCCAGAACGCCGGGCAGAGCGCGGCGGCGCCCGACTACGTGCTGTGCCACGCCGGCGCCCGCGACGCCCTGCTGCGGGAGCTGCGCTGCGCCCTGCTGCAGTTCTACGGGCCCGACCCGCGCCAGTCCCGCAGCTTCGGGCGCCTGGCCAGCGCCGAGGGCTTCGCCCGCGTCCGCGGCCTGCTCGCCAGGTCCGGCACGGTGGCCGCCGGGGGCCAGGTGAACGAGGCCGAGAAGTACATCGGTGAGGGGGGGGCGGGGAGGAGGAGGAGGAGGGGGGAGGGGGAGGGAGGGAGGAGGAGGGAGGAGGTGGAGGAGGAGGGGGGAGAGGGTGGCTTGCTGCTCTGGTGTTTCGTAGAGGTTTAAGATCGTAATTTGCCACCAGAAGGCTTTAGGTTCCAAACCTAAATTGGACCAAAGATCTTGCTAAAACCTGCTGTATAAATGGATGAACGTAAGATTCATAAGCTGCTATTGATATTCGTATTTTGATCATGTTAACATGCATGATCCAACTGAAACCAAGCCCACGGCATACAGCCGTGTCTGTAGAAATAGATTTCGTGAATTCATACATTTTTGTGCATAATCATTATCTTGAGTGTGTGTGTGTGTGTGTGTGTGTGTGTGTGTGTGTGTATGTACGGCAGGCCTAGTATCATTTATACAGCCAAATACTGAAGCAGTTCAGTTTAAGTACCTTGCTCAAGGGTACAACAGCAGTGTCCTTTTAGGTTACCCGGCCGGTTCCCTAACCTCTGCACTACGCTGCCCTGTGTAGCCCCTACCCTGCTGACGGAGGTGGTGGAGACGGATCCCATCATGCAGCAGGAGATATTCGGGCCGGTCCTGCCCATCCTGACCGTGAGCGACGTGGACGAAGCCATCGCCTTCATCTGCAGGCGGGAGAAGCCGCTCTGCGTGTACGCGTACTCCAGCAACAGCAAGGTGCTGCAGCTCCGACGCGTTTTTCTAAACGCGGCTCCCAGTTTAAGCCACGCCGCGTCCGCGCGTCGGCTGGCCTAACTTTCCCGCCTTTTTTTTTCTCCCGTCGCTGCAGGTCATCTCCCGTCTGATGGAGGAAACGTCCAGCGGGAGCTTCTGCGCCAACGACTGCATTCTGCAGAGTCTGATGGTGGTGCTGCCCTTTGGGGGAGTGGGTAAGTGCTTTGGGGGAGGGGCGGCAGGGGTTAAAATGTCGGAGGTCGAACCTTGGGGATCCACGGTTGTCGTGCCAACCCTCCCTCTCCTCCCCTCTCCTCTCCCGGCGTGGCAGGTGCCAGCGGGATGGGCTCGTACCACGGACGCGCCAGCTTCGACACCTTCTCCCACAGGAAGTCCTGCCTGCTGCGGGGGACGCGCATCGAGTGCGTGACCTACCTGCGCTACCCGCCCTACGAGGACCGCAACCTGTCGCTCATGACCTGGGCCAGCACCCTGTCCTACAAGAGCCAGGGCTGGTGCCAGATCCTGTGAGGGGAAGGGGGGAAGGGGGGGCGGGGCGGGGCGGCCATCTTGCCCTCCGCGGCGCCGAGGGACATGGAAGCGACCCTCGTCCTGCAGGAACGGTCCTCGTAGAGGAGGTGGGAGGAGGTGAGAGGAGGTGGGAGGAGGTGAACACACACTTCCCCCTCTGGTCCAGTGCTCTGCTCCTGCCGAGAAGTTCATCGGGCCTGCCAGGCTGGTTGCTAAGCAGCGCCAGACCCGGATCGAATTTGTATTTGAAATACTTTAACTCTGAACAAGCTGGTAAAAAAAAAAAAAAAAAAAGTTTAAAACACTGCTGCAGACCGCTTAAAATTTTCGAAAAAACATTACTGACCAGAACCTCACAGGAAAGTGGGAGTACTGTTCTAAATAATGGTGAAAATGATTCTTCTGTGGTCAGAACCGGCAGCCATGTTCAGTATCCATGGAGTTAAAGTGCATCATAATAATTTGATCCTGGTTTGCTATACACATCTCTTGTGATTCCTTAGAAGTCTGTAGCCCCCAAATAAAGAGCTCTTTTCCCATTTGGTCCTAGTGCTTGAAATGTGTCAATCCCGTTCCTATTATACTAGGAAATATAACCTAGCGGACGTAAATCTGTAGTAATGTAGTATTTTGTCTGGTGGTAGTGCAGTAGTTCCATGTGTGCAGAAGAGTCTTGAGGCTCCCACTTCTAAAGAATGCAGTATTGAGAAATGTAATATTTAAGCTGCCTTCATTCTTGTTTGTTTTATTGTGTCAAATGTCTCTTATATTTATGAGGTAACGTCCACAAGAAAAAGTACAATTATCTGAATGTGGAATGGAATTAGCGTAAAGTGGTTGTAATCAAATTAATAGTAACTATGCCAAAACAACTACTTGATCTTAATGTTACAGTAAAAAAAATGTTCTGTCACAATAAAGGATTACACTTACTCGCAATGGTGAAATTTCCTAACATATAAAAAATACAAGCCTTTACTCTACATGCAAGTCTCCATGGAAGTAGATGCAAATGTAAGACTATCATCTATCAGTGAAACACAGGAACTAGCTTCTTAAAATGCCTCTTGTGTATATGGTAAGATGGGGAAACATTTTTCTTCCTCAGAGTAGACAAATGTGAACGTGACCCAGGTTATATGGTCAGAAAAAAAGTGTGAAAGCAGTTTATTTTGCATGAAAACAATCATATCATTTCAGAAATGAATGTATTTAATAATGAACATCTTGTCTTGGAAGATAAGTTTGTGGTGCTGAAGTAAAAGTACTGTTTCACACACTGTAGCTTCAGTCCTGGATGCACCACTGAGATGCACTCCTGTGCAGTGGAGTTCGAGTCTTGTGCGCACGGCCATTTTGTTTCTTCCCCCCTCCCCTTCTTCACTCCCGCGGTTCCTCATTCAGGCCTCCTGTAGATGGTCTCCCTGTTGCCCTCTTTCATAGCCGCGTACCTGGCTACGGTGAACAGGTAATCGCTGAGCCTGGTCAGGGAAAAACAGACGCAGCCGGTTAATTTGGTGCATGACACACAGGTACACTGTACACTGCAGCTGGCTGTGCTGAACACCCCCCGCCCCACCCCTCAGTCCTAAATTTGACCAGGTATTAATTATTATTGTAACCTATGTAGTTGTTTGCAATCCAGCACGTTGTGAACATGTGACTTTTTTTCTTAATGGCATGCATAGCTACTTCTGACATAATGTGGCTTAAGTGGGTAAATAATCCCTGCAAACATGAAAAGCCCCCTAATTAAGAAAAATTAACAGCTTGTTAAAATCCTGGGATTGCTGTTGTGGCTGGAATGTGAATCAGCATACACAGGGGGGCTCCCCAGGACCAAGTCTGAATTCCAGTCCTTTAGCCCAGTCGACCAGTGGGGGGGTTTGCTAGAGAACAATGAGATGTGGATCCTAGCCAACCAAACCCTTCCCAACCCCTGAAATATGCTAACCGCCAATTATGCAGCGCCCTGCTGGGCTACTGGTCACAGTCGCTACTGACAGCGGCCTGCATTCTGTCAAATCCCAGACCACGGGACCCCTCCCAAGCCCAAGAACCTAACTGAATTATTTTTTTTTTTACCTGTTCAGAAACTTGGCCACTTCTGCGTCCACCTCACGTGACCGTACGATAGGGGCAACGCTGAAAGAGAGGACGGCGGGTTTTTGGTGTCTGTGGCGCCACGCGTGTAAATGTTACTCATGCGCGTGGGGGCTTGTTTAGGGCAGGTAAGGTGCACCCACCTGCGCTCCGCCCTGCGGCACACTGACCGGGCCACGTGCAGGGCGGCACTGCTCTTCCCTCCGGACTGCAGGGCGTGACAAAGGCAGACAGATGGAGAGACAGACAGGCAGGCAGGCAGGCGGACACACACACACACACAGACAAACAGAATTAATTCAGGTCTGCTCATCAGTGCCTGAGGCCTCATCAGCCGAATCAAAAGTTCTGTAGTGTGTTATCACTGGCGTAGCACCAGACTGTTTAAGCAGTTCTGAATGTGGCCTTACGGGTAAAATGAAGTTGGTCAGTGGAGGAAGTTCCTCGGTATATTTGTCAATCCAGCGTTCCAGGTCAGAGAGAGGGTGTCCACTAAACATGGTCTTCTCTGTGCAGAAGAAACATTAACCAGTCAATTTCAAATACAAATATTAATGAACAGAGAACTGGCACAAGATTTACAGAAGACTGTGAAGCAGGCAAAGCATAATTCTGTAAAAACAGCTGCTTCTGCAAGGCACATAACATTAATTTTAGCAGACTTTAAAGTTGGAAAAATTTACTTAAGTGACTTTGCCTTGCTGATGACTGGGGTGTGGCGATATTCGATCCCACATCTTGTAGCACACACTGAATCTGTGATGTAAAGAAAGCAACAATTAGGAACATAAAACTTAAAATACAAAAATATAATAATGGCTGTTGAGTAAAATTATTTTTGTTAAACTGTCATGTTGACAGTTTTAAAAAAAAGTTGTTTTGTTTTCAACCAACCTTTTCTAGCTCTTCTGTGAATGCATGGCCTTGGTCGATGCAGAATTCTCTGGCCAATCTGAAAGACATTATAGGGAAGTGCAGTCAAACTGAAGAATGCACTCAATGGTCAACTGTGGAGTGGTTAACCCTGTTTCCCCCCCCCCCCCCCCCCCCCCGTTTTTCCTTACCCTATAGCGCAGGACAGCTCATCGGTTGCCCCTAAGGCTTCGAAAACACCGTCCTCCTTTGGCCTTCTTTCACCGGTGAAAGTGCTGGAGAAACCTTTTAGAATGATAAAGAATAATATATATTAAAAAATCCTGAATGTCACAGGGTGAGATGCACGCAGCAAAACACATTGATATCGTGTATCGATGCAGTTTACATTTGCTGAATTACACAAATAACAATACACGCACGAAATGTAATTGGCATTACCAACCTTTGTCTCCTGTTTTTGTATATATTTTAGGTGCCTTGTTGCCTCGTTCTGATTTTGCTGCATTACTTGCAGTGGAATAACCAAAACGGGTATGTTAGCTGCATTATTAACTACTTCACCTCACATAAAACATAAAGCAATCCACAGTAACGTTTTCTGTCTTGCCACCCTAGTAAAAAAAATCAACTATTAGTGTCAAGCTAGAATTAAATGGAGCAGTTAGATCACCAATGCTATGCTATGCCATACGAATTGAGTTATGCCTAGCTTGCGCTGCAAGATGTCAAAGAAGGTACAGTATCGGTCAAAAGAGTACAAGCTTTTAGTTAATAATGTTTTATAAACAATTTACTAAGAGCCTAGAAAGCTAACTCCACAAGTACTGGGTAATACAGGTAGGCAGACAGGCTGATTGAAGCTAACATTTGATGCTATTTGGCAAGCTAGTTATCCCACTAGATAGGTAATTAATTAAAACCTCACCCTGTATCATTTGTACTTGCACATAAAGGTCTGGTCCAACATACACGAATGGATTTTTTGTAAGTTCTGAGAACGCAACGAGAAGCAATGTGTTTTATTATCACGGAAGCCATGTTTATATTTCGTAGAGATAAATAAAAGGACTGCCTTGTTTCACAATTTTGGCCATCTTCGACTTCCGTACGGATGGGTCGAACGTCAGGACATCAGACGACCAATGGCACGAGTGTGAAAACTGGCTATTTATTGGACAGTTGAATATCGGTAGATTTGCATATCAATCTTGATTGGATCACGGCGGGCGGTAGCGTGCACCTCATATGTTGACAATCCTCAATGCGACTAATACTTCTGGTCGTATGAATAACCTAAAGTTGATAGACGTAAACCGATTACACTGCTATCTTGTCTGAAAATTATGATAATTGTCATTTGTGATTTACTTTGCAGCAACTAGACAGCTGACGTAGGCTCGAAGATTTCTAACTTTTGCTCTCTCGCTATTCAGAAGCTGATCTGCCTGTGTGCGGCGTGCGTGAGCCGGTAAAGCTAACTTTAAATGCTAACTACAGTTTGAAAGCTCGCTAACCACCTGACGTTGATAATGAATATTTTCTGTGTCCGTTATTATGTCGCAGGTTGTTCGATCTGAAATGCCTATAAAGGAATGTATTGTCTCTGCACCCGGAAAAGCCATTCTTCACGGAGAGCATGCTGTAGTCCATGGGAAGGTAGGTTGCTTCAATCTAAGTTGAAAAGCTGGGAGTTAGATTTTTTGTGTGTGCAAAATACTACATAATAATCTCGTATTACACTGATAAAGCCGTATTAAAACGTTTTTGTTGTTGTTGAGTTAATTGTGCAGTGTTGTCACCCCGATATGTGCCTTAATTGTCGCGCAATTTATCTGTGTTAGGTGGCCCTGGCTGTGAGCTTGAACCTGCGCACGTATCTGCGCTTGGAGCCGAATTCGGCCGGGAAAGTTTGCATCAATCTGCCAAACATCGACACATTCCTTTCCTGGGATGTCACATCGCTGCAGTCGCTGCAGCCTGACCGCGCAGGTGCGATTTCTGCCACCTCCTCTGGAAAAAGAACCCACTTTACGCTTTAACTCCTCAGAGATTCAATGAATAGTTCTGCCACATGTGCAAAGCACAATGAAGTTAAATGAACAATACCTTAACCTCTGTGTGCCTCACAGCTGACCCGAAGAATGCGAAGGAGCTGGATACTGACCTTGTTTCTAGGCTGCGGGGTTTTATCGGGGTGACGGACGGTAATACAGACACCAGCACCATGGCTGTCCTCGCCTTCCTGTACATCTACCTCTCCGTTTTTACCGAGTCCGGGTGAGTATAGCAATGAACTGGTTTCCAGTGTTAGAATTCTGTGTTTTTATGACAGTGTCTTGAAGAGAAGCAACTCCCAAAAAACCTTTTGTATTTCCAATTTCATTACAATCAGATCAGATGCTCTTATCCAGAGAGGCTTATAGACTACATTTTTCGTGCAATCCACTTGTACAGCTGGATAGTTTTACTCAAATAATTTGTGTTAAATACCTTGGTAGTGCCCTAATATAGATTTGAGCTCAGTTTCCTCACCGTTGGGCATTCATTTTAAATGACAGTCATTTCACCTCATTCCTTGGCACAGATTTAGAGTGTACTGCATAAAATCGTATTTCTTGTATATGAATATAATTATCGTACAGTTTATACAATGTATTCCACCTTTGGTGGTTGGTGTGTCATATGTTGTGATATGTTGACGGTCGGCCAATAAAAACATTTTGAGAGCTCGCGGCAATAATAGGGGGCCATAAAGATAAAATATAATTATCACAAACACAGATCGCGTTTTGGAGGAAAACTTAGCGGTTAGCTTGTCATTTTGACAAAAAAACTTCCAACAGATGGAGCACGCTGAAGTTGAGACAGGAAAAAGGCCCCCATTTTCTCACCCCTGTGTCGTAGAAGAAATGGTCCCGGTAGCTCGGAGCCAAACGCTGAGCCGCATGACGGCTCCGTGCTGTGCGTGCGCTGGCGGAGGCTGACATCGCGCGAGCTCGTTTGAAAAGGGAAGATCCTCCCTGACAGGGTGGTCTAATGAGGGTTTGGCGCAAAGCTACACTGCAGCCTTAACAAGTCTGGATATGTTTGTCTCCGGGGAGCAGGAGTGGACAATTGGTTTTCCGTTTCTTCCTGTCTGCAAAAAAAAAAAAAAAAAATTAAACAAAAAAAACCCCCTTTCATCAGCCATTGACATCACAGGAAGCCAAGTTCCCCTCACATGTGTATATATTAGTCCTCTGGCATTTCCAGTGGGCATTTTACTGTGTGCCATTCTGTGGTGCAGGAAGTGGCGGATGATTGGTGGCTTCATAATGACTCCTTTCTGAATCCAGCAGTGTGGGGATGGGGGGGGGGGATCCAGTTGGAGAGTCGGCCTCCCTGCGGGCTGCTCCACGCGCCTCAGCGTTCCCGCTCTTTTTTTTTCTTTTTTTTTTTTAACCGCGCCGGTTCCGGTCCGTTTCAGGGGGCTGCCCGGCGCGACTGTGTGGGTGTGGTCGGAGCTGCCCACCGGCGCCGGCTTGGGGTCCAGCGCGGCGTTCTCCGTGTGCCTCGCCGCGGCGTCGCTGCGCGCCAGGGGGGCCGTCACCTGCCCGCTGGGCGACCGGGACCAGACAGCCAGGTACCGCCGCTCGCGGGGCGCGGGGCGCGCGAAGCTCGCTTTCTCCACGCTCAGCTCTTATCTCCTACAATACATCACACCCCCCCCGAAACACAGGCCTTACTGTGCGTGAGTCACGTGTCTGAGACGGGCATCACAGCTCCATAAGGAATGGGGAGATGGATACTCATAAATGGTAAATGGACTGCATTTATATAGCGCTTTTATCCAAAGCGCTTTACAATTGATGCCTCTCATTCGCCAGAGCAGTTAGGGGTTAGGTGTCTTGCTCAAGGACACTTTGACATGCCCAGGGCGGGGTTTGAACTGGCAACCCTCCGACTGCCAGACAATCGGTCTTACCTCCTGAGCTATGTCGCCCCATACATCACACCCCCCGAAACACAGGCCTTACTGTACGTGAGTCACATGTCTGAGACGGGCATCACAGCTCCACAAGGAATGGGGAGATGGATACTCGTAGATACTCACCTTCTCTGCAAGGTTTTTCTGCTTGTGGTGTGCTGGTCTCTGCAGGTAAACGTTGTTCAGGTAGACATCGTTTCTGGCCTCGGTCCAGTAAGCTCGTCTGCTTCTGTGTGTGTGTGCCGTGCGCGTCTCCCTGGTGCTCGCCATCCGTGTGTGAACGCGAGTTCCCTCTCGCTTCATCTCCCACGGCTGTGTCGACGCTTTCTGCGCTGTGTCGGTTCTGCACAGGCAATAGGGAAGAAAATACAAATAATAAACCATGATAAGAACGGGTAAGCAGTAATATTAATAACAAGATCTGCAGGAAAATGATGTTGCTGAGTGGTAGTTTTATCCTCGGCTGTCAGCAGGCCTTTTGATAGGCCTGGGCTGCAGAACCTGACGCTGAATACGATTCTGATTAAAGTGCCGCTCGCCGACAGAAACTGAATCTCTGCCAGTCGCTGCTTGCGAGAGCAATTAACGTGGCTCCTACGTTTCTCACACGCGAAAGGATTCTAAGCCGTTAAGCCAAGCCGGTGCAGTTAGTACTTACCAAGCGTCAACAGTATAATCGCACCAACACCTCTGCGATTTTAACAGTTGCTATAGGGTGTAAATCAGGCCCGAATGAGGCGACACCGCAAAGCAGGAACGGGTGAGATCTCCAGCAGGGTTCACAGTTCCATCACAGGCCTCCTCTCTTTCCCTGAAAACGGATGTGTGCGTAACTGTGATCCTCAGCAGTCACTTTCCACCCGAAAAAGTGCTTGTAGCAAGGGTCTAGCATAGCACATTCAGCCACTCAGCTATCCTGGCTTATTTGGAATTCTGTGGGAACTGGAGCGTGACGGTTCACAGTATTCCCACTTTATGTGATGGAATTTGTTAGTCGTGTTTAATACGATAGTAAATTATTTTCATGGTCTTATAATCCTGGTATAAACATTGATAATGGAACAAAACAGCTTAAGGTCAGTAGAACGGACATATTATAAGTTGTACAAAAAGATCAACTATTATGAAATAAGTTTTGGAAAAAAAAAAAAGATTGGATGAACAGTAAAGGCGTAAGATGCAGCATGCAGGGGTGTGAATTGGGTGTGGTCGTGTGTCGTCGGAGAAACAGGTGGAGCGAGGAGGAGATGGAGCTGATCAACGCGTGGGCCTTCCTCGGGGAGAAGATCATCCACGGGAACCCGTCGGGGGTGGACAACGCCGTGAGCACGTGGGGTAAGGCTCGGAACGCCGGCTCGGAACGCTGGCTCGGAACGCCGGCCCGGAACACCGGCTCGGAACGTGCCGGAACCCTTTTGTACCGTAATCGCGATCGCAGTACAGAGGCCGCAATCGGCCAATCGGTGAGTGTATGATAGCTCTGGCTCATTGGTGGAGTGCTTTTGGATTCATCCCATTGGTGTAGACCCGAATTGCCCGTTTTCCCTCTGGGAACGAGGCAGGATTGGCTGCGGCGAAGGCAGGCGTTTAAACAGAAGATGGCTGATACGTACGCCGTCGTGCGGGTGACATTTTGCTGCTTTCCACGCCGACCTCGTGCCTTTTGTCTGCTCGTCTCTCAGGTGGAATATTGAGATACCACGCCGGGAAGATCACGCCACTCAGCAGGTACGGCATTTCACCCTGACCGTGTCACAGATGTTCTCCTGGACTGTAACGTCGTCACATGGTACATGGTGTGTGTGTGTGTGTGTGTGTCTGTCTCCCCATTTGCTCTAATTTTCCGTTGTCCTGTGACCTGTGTCCCGCTAGTCTCATTAATCCGATCTCTCTGTGGAAGGATTCGCTGAAGCCGGACGTTAGGCTGCCTCGACGGCGGCGGAATGTAATAGCGAGGCTTTCTGTGCTCTGGCGTACACTAGCGAACAGCTCTCGTTATTAATAGTTGTTTTTTTTTTTTTATTGCTTTGGCGGAGAGTTTTTTTTTTTGTTTTCCATCTCTCTACTTTCGTCTCTCCTTCTTTGATAACAAGAGGCGTTACGTATGAAGCCATGCGGGTCAGGTGAGTCACGCAGTGTTTGTGTATGTCACAGGACGAAGTTTACCGAAACAGCACGCGAAAAAGCCGCACGAACTTCTAATTACATGCGACATGCTTTTTTTTTTTTTAATTCTTTTTTTTGCCAGGGTCCCCATGTTGCGAATCCTGCTCACAAACACCAAAGTTCCGCGCAGCACCAAGGTACTTGTTGCCGGAGTGAAGGACAAAATTAACAAGGTACCCAACGCCGCCGCCGCCGCCGCGTTCGCCACGTCCGCCGTGTTTTCATCCAACCCCGTAATTATCCTAATCGCCCCGGCTTTGTGTCTAAAAGACGCCCCGGGGGTTCTCCGTGTCGAGCAGTTCCATAAAACACGGAAACGCGAGGCGCTCGGAGAGAGAGAGAGAGAGAGAGAGAGAGCACCCTCGTGTGCCGTTGCCTTGGCGACGGAAGCAGGTGTCTGTGGTTCTCGTGGTGCCATGGGGATGAGGGAGGGAGGGAGAGAGTGGAGGAGGGGGTGGGTGGGTGGGGGTGGCGGGCCTGGGGAGGAGGAGGAGGGGAGGGGGTGGGGGGGCGGGTATAGGCCTGCAGTGTTTTCGGTTGGAGGTACACAAAATGCAGAGCTATTCTAAGTCAGGAACAGATTTCCGAGCATTTCAATGACTCAGTGTGTCTCTGAAATTAACTGTCTCACGGATTTATCTCCCCTCTGAAGCCACTATATTTCTTTTGTAACTTTAGAACAACCAGCTCACACCACGGTATAACAGACTGTGACTGTATATGAAATTCAAAGTCAGCCATTTTACTTTTTGTCCCCTTTGGCATCTTGATCTCCCAACTCTTTCAACAGTAGCAGCTGTTGCTGTTAAACTCTCTTGTTCGCGTATTCCTTTGCTAAGACTAGATAATAATGGGTACTCTAATGCCAGCTGTTTTTGTTTAACATTGGCTGAAGAGACTGCTTTTCCTCGCCCACTTACAGTAGCATGGTTATCCTTTTGAAGAGTAGGTTTCTCTGAATGTTTTTTTAAATTAGTCAGTCATTGTTCTAGAACTCCGCTGCTCGCAATTACTGGCAGTGATTGTGACATCAGCATTAGAATGTTCAGCTGAGAACATTCTAATCGCGTATTTGTGACCTCACACCTTTAAGAGGTTAAGGAGCAATAATTGGAACCCACCCCCCCCTTTCTCTCACACGTCCAGTTTCCCTCGATAATGAACCCGGTGCTGGAGTCCATAGATGCCGTCTCCTCTACGTGTCAGCTGACTCTGACCGAAATGGCCAGCGATCCCACCCCAGAGCACTACAGCGTTCTGGAGGTAAGGCGGCAATGCTCCCCCCCCACCCGCTCCCCCCTCCCGGCCCCCCAGCAGGGCACACAGCCTCACGAGTCCCGTGTCACACCCGCTCCCCCCTTCCCCACCTCCAGGAGCTGATGGACATCAACCAGCACCACCTGAACGTGATCGGGGTGGGGCACCCCTCCCTGGACGCCCTCTGCCAAACGACGCTGGCCCAGGGGCTCCACAGCAAGCTGACGGGGGCCGGGGGCGGGGGCTGCGGCATCACCCTCCTCAGGCCAGGTGAGCGCCCCCCCCCCCCCCCCCCCCCCCCCCGTGTTTCCGTGCCGACGGCTCGTTGCCCCCGTCAACGCATGCTAATTCTGCCCTTTATACGCCCGGCCTAAACCTCGTTAGCCACGGCTTCTGTGCTTCTGACAGTTGTTGTCGTGACGACAGGTTGGGCGAAACAGACGGACCAGAGGAAGTGTTTCCAGTGTTTTTTTTTTCCCCTCTTCTTTTCTATAAGGGTCTATGGGTCTAATTCTGTGGCCTTTATCGGCATGATATAGTGTATCAAATGCTACCAAAGCCATTCAATTAAGAACAACTTAAAATGGAACTTACAAAATGTGTAGATATAGTAAATGTATAGATTTTTCTGCATACTGAACTTTTCAGTCAAAAACTTCATTTGTTCCATTCTAACTTAATTATAGTATAGTATAGAAGGAGGTCAGCTCTATAATAAGGTGTTACAATCCATGTATAATTAAAGCTTTTTGGAATCACAATACAAAGATGATGCATAATAACCTGGTACTCCCAATAAGATAAGATTGTCCAAAATAGTTTTAACTTTTCCCATTTTTGTATTTTTAGCATTCACCATCCAGGTAATGTATCGTTAGGTCTATCCTTTTTTTTTGTCCTTTACGTTTCACTACACAGGAAAGCAGCTGTCTCCTCGTTGCCATAGCAGTACACTAATTGAGTGAAAAAGCCATCTTTTCCCTGGCACTGAAAATGCGGTCTATACTGCAAGGTGTGAACCCGAGGAAGTGACCGGAAAATGCGTCACTCGCGTCCTTTGTGATATCAAACCGATCCGTTCACGCAGGTCTGATTCTTTCGCTCCGAGTATTAGTTTTGAAAAAGGGCCATAGCCCCCTTTCACGTTTAGAAAAATAATAATTCTGATAATTTCTTGCAGCAACCAGGAAAGAAACATGTTGCGCATATGACCATGTTTTTTTTTTTTTTTCCCGTAAGAATACCTAATTCGCTTTTTCTTTTCACCGTATATTCTACAGCGGTCGATACATTTCTAAAGTGCTTCCTTTTGGCACACACACCAAAAAAAAAGAAAAAAAAAACCTGGGGCATATTGCTGCAGCTGGGCTTTGAAATGTGGGATAAGTGATTGGAGTGTAATCAGTGCGAAGTGCGGCGGTGTTTAAACCGCCGCTTAGCCCCGCCCAGGCTAAGCGATCGGCAGCTCGACCGGGAAGCCCCCCCCCCCCTTCCCTCCCGGCTCTTGGGCACGGCCCATCACCGTTTCGCTTCGCCGTGATACCGCCGTCGTTTCGGGGGGTCGTTCCGGGGTCTTCCGGCTGCGGTTTCCCCCACCCCCTCCCTTTCTTCGTAGCCCCCTCTCCACCCGTCATTAACCCTGGCGCAGCGGGATCTGTTTTCCGCGGTTATTACGGAAAATTGCCTCCCTGATTAAAGCAGTCATTTTCCCAAAGTGTTTGGGACCTTTTATTCACAGGCTAATGTGACATTCTTTCACCAGCCATTTGCTCCGTCCCCATTATCCCACAGCCCCGGCGGGTGCCCTGTGTAGCCTATTAGAGTGATTTACGTGTCCGGTCTACCCCGGCAGCCAGCCTTTCTCTCCCACGTTCCACCCTGCTTACCCACAATCCCCCCGTGCTCGCGTCTGGAATGTCTTGGTAACGGGCGCTGATGCGTCTAGAGCAGGGCTTCTCCCGAGCCTGATTTACGTATTCTAATAAGAGGACGTCTGAAAACCTACAGTTTGCGTACCACGCGGTGCTCAAAGCACAAGCCGTTGGCCCCTCGTACTGGCCTCGTTCGAAAAAGTACATTTTAATTATTCGATGAATTATTCACTGTATTGTCATGGATACAGTTTTTTTTTTTTCATTTTTACTTTGAGTGGGGGGAAAAAAAGCAGAATTGTAATGAAGGGCCTTGTTCAAAGCTTGCCAATATATTGATGTTCGGAATGAGAAACTGTCTGCTTTCAAGGCATTACCTGCCTCGGCTGTTTTGAAATCTACCAGGCTGTCTTTGTAGCTCAGAGGTAACACAGCACATTTGTTTATAACGCATACTTGGGGACCCCCCCACTACAGCATGGTTTTCTTGGCCTTGTAGGTCTCTCTCTCTCTCTCTCTCCCTCTCTCTCTCTCTCTCTCTCCCTCCCTCTCTCTCTCTCTCGTTTTTATGAGACATTAAACACGATTGTTTTTTTTTCTCCTTTCCTTCTTTTGTCGTTTCTGCTTTTCAGACACGGACTGCTCGGTGATCCGGCGCACCGCGGAGGAGCTGAGGGGCCGTGGCTATGAATGCTGGGAAACGAGCATCGGCGCGCCCGGCCTGCTGCAGCACTCGCCGTCCTCCCTCGGGGGCCAAGTTCAGCGGGTTTTAAACGGTCACTGAGACGGGCGGTCGGCGGTGGAGACCGTAAGGGTATCTCGCCCAAGCCCAGCCCTGCCCTGCCCTGCCCTGCCCTGAGCTGAGCTGAGCTGAGCTGAGCTGAGCTGAGCTGAGCTGAGCTGAGCTGGGGTCCAGATGCTTCCATTTCTCCGCCCCTGACAGACTGCCTGCGGTGGTTCATGACCCCGACTCCTGCACCGCACTTGGTAAACCCGGACATTTGGAGACCGATGGTCTTTGCTCAAACTCATCGGCAGCTAACTTAAACGTTTAGTGTTCTTCTTCTTCTTCTCCCCCTGCTCATGTAGCTCTTCTCTGAGTGAGGGAAGCTGTTTGGAGCACAAACATTCTGCCCAAAATCATTCAAACATGTCCCTGCCTAAACTGCAGGGTACTTTTTTTTAATCGCACAGTGTCAGACTTTTTTGTGGAAATAAAAAGCAGGAAATACCAATCCAAGGATCAGAATTACAGGGCCTATTCAACCGTAATCACTACAGTTACTAGAAATGAATCATTTGGTTGAAATGGCGCATTCTGGAAGCATGTCTTCTCATGCAGTACAGTGTCATTGAGTGCAGACATCAAAGGCAGATCTGTCCAATAAGGGAGGATATCCTGTCCAGAGGATCGTCATGCTTTTAGCGGTTTCTCTTTCAGTCTGTGGTCATCGTTTATGCTGCAGACATCTGTGTACAAAGATCCCATTGGACGAGACCGCCTACCAGCATCTTCGACCCTTTGCGCACAAGTAATAGAGAATTGGTGCCTGTAGTGAGCTAACACGACCAGTAGGTGGCAGTAATGTCATTCAAGCCCGTGCTTCAGCACGTCGTGGTGCTGTTGGAATGATTTATTTGCAATTATGTGTGTAATGAGTTAATTTCCCATTTCTGAAATCACAGTTCTGTTAATTTATTAACATTTGGGGAGTGTGTAAAATGTCACCATGGCTACAAGGACTGAACTCTCAAGGACTCGCTTCGTGCAAGCCACTTCAACGTCTCAACGAACGGCCAACATGGCAATAAATTATATTGAGAAAAACGGCTGCTTTTGAACGAACCTTCCTCCCTGTCACACACGGCAACTGCACACACTCACAAGCATGGTAAGGCTATATCTCTGTCTTAAAAACGAAGTCTGTTTTTTTTTTTCATGTTATTATATTTATCACAAATGTGGGGCACAAATAGCAGATCCAGAATTAACCACGGACGGGGACGGGGACGGGGACGGGGACGCGGGAAGGGAGGCGCGCGCTTATTTGCGAACGGACATTTGTCACGGGCTGCCGGTATGATTAAACGCGCGCGATGATTCTTAATCCGAGAAGTAGGAGCCGGGAAGCGTTGGCCGGCTCCCAAGAGCCGTTTTAGTTCATTTACAGACACGATTTGGAAGTAAACCACTTTGTCACTACGATGGTGGGGTGGATTTACCAGCCTGCGAGCTGCGCTGCATCTTCTTCTTCCCCCCGTTTTTTATTTGTTATTTCTTTATTTCAGAGGGATAGATAATAAAAAAGGCCCTCTTTTTGAAGTGCTAGCCTCTAGCTATTAGCTTGCACCGGGAGTGAAACTGAAATGAGTCTCCTCTCCCGCCCCCCCCCCCCCCCCCCCCCCCAACTCTGTGAAGCCCAACTTCCCATCCCTGGACTGACAGGGCTTTGAATTAAAAATCACACTGCTGTACACACAGTGACACCGCTGCTGTTTTTTTTTTTTTTTAATACACCCCCTCACTCTTTGTATTTCGGGTTGGATTTCCCTGTTCACCTGTTACATCAATCACTGAGTTGGTTCTGACTGGAGGTTTAACAGATTTAAGGCATAATGTCACAGATGTAACTGTAACATCTATATTATAGCTCGTTAAAATTGCAAACTCTGATGTGCACATTGTTTTGTGCAAGGCAAGTTGTATTTATAAAGAATGCATTTATAAGTTGCTTGCCTCACAGTTTAGTGAGGATATAAATGAAGTGCCCGAAGCAATGTCAGGGCCAGAAACCCTCCATTTTATATATTAGTTTTTACTTGCTCTGGTGTCAGCATGTTGCTACCAGTGAATTAGAAATGAACGGATCCTTGATTTTCAGACTCCTTGCAACAAATCAGCATTAAAAGCATGCTATTATCTCTCAATACAGACAGCTGTCTTTCATAGACCAAAAAAGCTGTTGCATACATTTATTTTTATTAAAATGTAGGCCTTTAGCGTGCAACCAGACCTCAGTGTGCCCAGAGAGATAGAGATGGGACACAAACCACGTTATCTGTCATATACAAACAAGGGGCAGTTTAGTGGTAAAAAAAAAGATCTAACTTAGCTTTCCAGTCCATCTTGTTTTATAGTAAAGCTGAAATAAGAGGCGTTCGTAAAAGTGCAAGAGGCTGTCTCTGTTTCACTTTCGAAAACCAAACGAGGCTTGAAATGCCTGGAAGCTAGAATGGATGGGGCAGATGTGTACCTGAGACTGCTGGTAATTCCTGCCAAAAAGATCCAGATATTATATATTATGGAAAGAGAAAAATATATTCAGCCAGCTAGTTTGACCTATTTTGGGGGGGAAATGAAGTTTATGTATGGAATAAACTTCATGTTGTTCAAAGTTATCCGTCCAATGACAAAGTTACTGTTAACTTCTGTACCTTCTGATCCCATGTAAACATACAATTAAGATACTTCACACGTCCACACAGTAAAGCCCAAAATTTTTGCATTTTCCCTGATTTTCCCCACAAATGCTCCAGTCCCACAATCAATCATTCTCCCCATTGAACATGTAGCTACATCTTCCAATGATAACATCTGATCAAAGTTGCGTGATCAAAGTAGCCAATTGCAGGATACACGGATACACAAACAATATGGACACATAAGGATGTGCGCACGCTCAATTTCATCCAATGGAACACCTTTAAAACTTTGTGGTTGCCATCTTTGATACTTTTGAAATGGTACAGTGCCAAAACAGTTGACCTGAACCGAGTACCTTCTTTAAAATAACGAGCAAACGACAACATTGTTGGAAGCCTTTTGGGTTAAATACAGCCACACTTTAGAGTCGCTTTTGCCATTTTGGCTTAGTTTAACATTGGCTAGCTTGATACCGGTACCTGCCGCCGCGAACTGAGTCGACAGAGCGAATGGAACGTCTGTGAAGACATCACCGAAATCTGCGTTGCGAGTCTGTCCGGTAGGTATGGGACCCGGTGCCATACTGCAACCGGGTTTCGGTACCGAACCTTATTCATGACTGTTAGCTGCATGACTAGTCTACAAGGTAGGCCCCAAAACCTCCAATTGCTATTGCAGACTTCGCCCAGCCTGGGGCTGGATGTGCGGCTGCAGCTAGCCTTCTATTGGATGGAGTCATTTCGCAACAACGTTATCAAAACGATCAAGCATTCAGGCAGGATCAGAGATGGCCAATGTCCCCGTTCATGGCCATTTAAGTTAGTATTTAGAACTTTTAGAATGTTCAATACATATGTGTAGGAAAATTCAAGAAGGGGGAGTCGTATGGATTTCATGATGACAGGTTAATCGATTTCCTTAGTGACAACGGTCACTGTGGCGTGTGTTCGCTGCTTTTTGAATGAACACATACGCTTCAGATGGTTAGATGAAAAAAACACTGGGCCGAGTTACTTGAAATAATTTGGGAAACATTGGGTGCTTTGGAATTTGTTAACCAATATTGATTGTTGTGACTTCATTTTGATATCAATACTTTTAATGGCAGGTGTAGTTTGCAATGTAATTCATTATTTACAGACAATGATTTGTTTGCATGAGTAACATGGCATTTTTTAACGTTTGAAAATGATTATTTGTTTGTTTGTTTTGTTGAGGTTAACATTACCTGTTTGAGTCTGGGCTGGATTTAATCAACAGTTGTTCTTAACTTTGACTTACAATTAAAAGTCTTCTTCACAACGCACTGGCGAGTAAGCAATCGTTAGAACTAACTCGGTAAGCTGTATGTTTCCGTTTATTTGTATGTTAAAATTAAGGACAAATGTTGATTCAATACAGGCCATAATCAGCGTCTCAATTAATATTAACATGAACGTAGAATTTTGGTAAACACAGCCATGCTAATGACCCCGGTCACCATGGAAGTGCTGCAAGAGAAGCTTTTGTCTCTGGAAGGAAGCCAAAGTTTTTTCACGTCATAATTAACAGTGTGAGTAAGTCTGATGTGGTCATCAACTCTGAGAAATAAAGTCTTATTTATTTAATGCGGTTTACCAAAATACCAAGTAAGATGAAGCATTCCATAAATGTAAGACCCACCAAACTCTCCTCAACCCCACACCTCTATAAGCCTGCTGTGATGGTTCTTCGATCCTGAGAGAGACAGACGGAAGGAGAGGGAGGGAGAGAGAGATTGAAAAATGCATTCTCGGGCTCGTGCGATACTTCAGTTACCATGGAGTTGGTTATGGAACCATGAAAGAATTTCAATTTAGATTGTTTTATTGCTTCGTTAAAAAAAAAAAAAAACGAGAGCTCTTTGGCGTGAATTCTGCGCTGTAGGTGAGGAATTAAATGTACAGTTTATCTGTGTAGTCGTGGTGGAATTGCACCTTTAGAAGTCTGGCTTGCAGCACGCAGCCTGGACGTTAAGATGTTGTTTTTCTCTTCCACCTTTTTTCCCCCCTCGTCTTCCAAGAAATCTCACTCGGTGCTGTTTCTTCAGTGCATTTTTATAAAGGCACAAGCTGCTCATGATTTTAAGAGACTCTTGAATTTGAGTCTATTTTCAGCCTCAGAATTAGATGCTATTTTGTGATAATAAAAAAAAAAACCTGAAATGTAGCTGTCCTTTTTAGCCATTTTGAAATGAAGAAAATGGCATGTAGAAAGAGAATTATGTTTCAGTTTGATTGGCTTCAGTTAAGAGACTAGTAGCAGTCTGTGAAGACACATACTGATAAGAGGGCGAAAACTGACATTAAGATTTTTTTATTTATTTTTAAAGCGCTTTAAAAACTTTTTCTCATGTAAGTTACCAACCTTCTGTCACAATAATTCTTGTTACAGTTTTTTTTGTATTCACACACACACACACACACACACACACACACACGTACGTAGCTCTGTGAAAAGCTGGTATTTAAGGCACTCCACAAACTCAGAGATTATAATGGCTCCAATGTGAGTTATTAGTGTTCTTTCTAACCGAGATACTAATTTGTACCTTTTTGTTCCAACATTGATCTATTATGATTTAGATTTTCCCAGCTAAGCAAACCGTCACAGTACCAGTGTGCTCACATAATAATTCCCCCAGAAGCCTCCTTGTTTTTGTCTTGGGCAGCCAGTTGCTGTGTGTATATTCAGAAAAGGGCAGCTCCTGGGATATCTGCATCCCAATTTGTATATATTTATAAAGTGCTTCGGTTTCCTGTTTCCATCATTTTGTCACGAGCCCCCCCCCCCCATCCCCTTCCTCTCTTTTGCCTCTAAATGTCAGGGAGATTGAGAGGTGGGGGGGGGGGCCCGGACGGCCCGGGCCCATTAATGACGGTCACGTGCGCCTGAAACCCCGTTCCCCCTGAATTGTGTCGTCTTTTTGTGTCAGGGGCACGCCCCTGCTGCAGCTCGGCGCGGTTGCCTCCAACCCCACCGGAATTTAATTACCACTGCGCTTCTCTATTTAAATGACACTGACGAGGAGAGGGGAGGGGAGGGTGCGGGGGGGGGGGGGGGGGGGACGCAAGGAGAGACAGCAGCGAGAGGTTTATTTGAAGCTTTTTTTTTCTTCTTCTTCTTCTTCCTCTTCTTCTCCCTGCGAGGCACAGATGGTATATTTTTTTTATCAATGTCAGCGTCGGCTTCTTTCTGCTCTGATGAATAGATTCTAAAGAGCGCCCCTGACATCATTTCAGATAACAGAGGGAGGAGGGCCAGGAGGAAGGAGGGGGGGGGGGGTCAAGGATGGAGCGAAAATGTCAGCCGTGTGGAAATAAAATAGGATTGTACATGTCAGAAAGAGATTCTCCAGAGAGAGGTATATAAAGATGCTTTTTTTTTCGGGGGGGAGGGGGGGTGGTTGTTGTTTGTTGTTTATTTGGTTTCGGACGTGTGTTCCGGGCCTAAACGGCGTTGCGTGTCGGAGGTGACGAAGTTTTTTATTTACTCGGAGCGCCACGACTCGGCGAAAGTGGTTTAGCAGGAAACGGGCATCGTGGGAAACGCGGCTGCAGACCGGAGGTGGGTTACTTCCTGCTCTGTGCCCAGGCCAGGACTGGCATCTCGCTCGGGGGGATGGGGGGGGGGGGGGGGGGGCAGCCGCATGGCTGTTGGGTAACAGTGTGATGCTGCTCTGATCTCCGGGCAGCCTGAGGGAGGAGGGGGCACCCGGAGTTTTCTCCCAGCTAAACCCGCTCCCAACCCCCCCCCTTTGCTCCAGTGAAAATCAGGTCGCAGGTCTCCTCCAGTGTCCCCTGTCCCCCCCCCCCCCCCCCCCCCCCCCCCCCCCCCCCCCCCCCCCCCCCCCCCCCCCCACCCCCCCCCCCCCCCCCCACCCC